>NC_041730.1:52799095-52866989 GCF_004115215.2 Ornithorhynchus anatinus | reverse complement strand
TTCGGGAAGAAAGGGGAGGCCCGAGACACAGTTGGGCTTGGGCAATTGGGGAGGCCCGGAGAAAGGGGGCGCCCGGGGTCAAGGGGAGGCCCGGGAAGAAAGGTTGGCGAGAGGAAAAGGTCAGGCGAGGGGAAATGGGGGGGTGCAGTTGGCAAAGGTTGGGGCGGGGGCCCAGGGGTGACAGGGGGCCACGGGAGGCACCGAGAAAGGGCAGGCTCAGGGAAAACGGAAGAGGCCAGGAGCAAAGGCCAGGGCCGGAGCAAAGGTGGGGCGAGGGCCCCAGGTGGGGCGGGAGCGGAAGGTGAGGCCCGGGAAAAAGGGGGGCCGGGTGAAAAGGGGGGCGGGTGAAAAGGGGACGGGAGGGGGCAAAGGGGGGACAGGGGGAAAGGGAGCTAGGGCGGGAGAAAGGGGGTGGCTAGGGAAAAAGGTCAGGCCGGCAGCAAAGGTCGGGCCGGGAGCAAAGGGGGCGCTAGGGGGACAAGGGGGAGCCAGGGAAACAGGGCAGGCAAAAGGAGGGGACAACTCAGGGGACCCGTCCGTCCTCTCTTGAAGCCTCCTGAGAAGAAGAGGAAAAAGAAGAAGAATCCTCTTGCTCCTCCTCCTGCGGACCTGGGGGAAGCCAGTGAGGAGGCCTTTTCCTCCAGGAACGGGCCGTCCAGCAGCTCGGGGCGGGAGCCTGGCCTGGCGACGACACGGGCTACTCCGACGGAACTTGCCCCCCTTCCCCGCCCCCCCCCCATGACTCATGGCCAGCTCTTCACTCGACCCGCCTCGGTCCAGCACGCGGTGGCCCCGCGGAGGGGCGGCAGCCTCCAGCTAGCCCGAGGTGGCCAGGGAACCCCCGGCACGCCCCACCGGGCGTCGGGCCTGGGAGGCAAAGAGACAGGCAAGAGTGAGCTCCGCAGCCACGCTCACGGGGTTGCCCCTGCCGGCTCACCCCGGCCAGGAGCAAAGGTTAGGCCCAGCGCCCCGCCCACAAGCTCAGACCCAGCCAGAACACCAGCTGTAGCAGGATCCAGAAAAGAAAAGTTCAGACCCGCAGAAAAGGATTAGGCCGGAAGAAAAAGGTCATGGTCGGGAGGCACAGGTCAGGCCGGCGAGCCAGAGGTTTAGGCCGGGAGGTAAAGATCATGTTGGGTAGCAAGGTCGGGCCAGGATGCAGAGGTTTGGGCCGGGAGCAAAAGGTGGGGGCGCGGTGCAGAGGCCAGACCCCTGCAGAAAAGGTCCAGGCCGGGAGCAAAAGGTCAGCGCGCACAGAACAACGCTTAGGCCGGGAAGAAAAACGGTCGGGCTGGAAGAAAAAGGTCTGGAGCTGGGAGACAGAGGTCTGGCCGGACGAAAAGGTGGGGCTGGGGACAAAAGGTCAGGCCGCAGAAAGGTCATCCAGAAGAAAAATGTAAGGTGGGAGCACAGGTCAGCGCAGGGGGCAGAGGTTTAGCTGGGAGAAAAGATCAGGCCAGGAGCAAAGGTCGGGCCGGGAGTAGAGGTTTAGCCGGGAGCAGAGGTTTGGGCCCGGGAGAAAAGATCAGGCGGGAGCAAAGGTCGGGCTGGTGGCACAGTTTTAGCTGGGAGCAGAGGTTTGGCCGGGAGAAAAGATCAGGCTGGGAGCAAAGGGCAGACCCGCAGAAAAGGTGGGGCTGGGAGCAAAGGTCAGACCCGCAGAAAAGGTCAGGCCGGAAGAAAAAGGTCGGGCCGGAGGGAAAGGTTTGGCCGGGAGCAAAGGGCAGGGCGGGAGCAAAGGTCAGACGCACAGAAAAGGTCCGGCCGGGAGCTCAGGACCGACAGGGAACAAGGTGGGGGGGAGCTGGGGACCTGACCCAGGGGAGGAGAGGGAGCCCGGGGAGGGCAGGGGCCAAGACGAGCCGGGGGGGGGGGCAAGGGGAGGCCAGCAGCAGAAACGGGGTGGCGGCAGCCAGGGCCGAAGGGGAGGGCCGGAGCCGAGGGCGGCGAGCGCTCCGGGACCACCGGAGGCCGAGGTCCAAGCAGAGGCCAGGCAGACGGCGGGGCCCAAGGCCAAGGAAAGGCGACGGGAGGACAAGGGGGGTGGCGAGAGGGGAAAGGGCGGCGCGAGGGGCCAAAGGGCAAGGCCGGGACCAAGGGGGGCCGGGCCAAAAGCAGGCAGGCGGGGGCAAAGGGGAGCCGGGGCCTAAGGGCAGCGCCGGAGCCGCCGGGAGGAGGCCCCGACAACGGCTGGGGCGAGAGAAACGGCGCCGGGCCGGGGTCAAGGGGTGGCCTCGGGCCAGAAGGGAGGGCATGCAGAGCCAGGCCAGGCCAGGCCAGGCCAGGCCAGGGGGAGAGAGGCGGGGCGAGGGCAAGAGGGGAGGGACCAAGACGGGGAAAACCGGGGGAAGACCGGGCCGGCCTGTGGGGGGGCCGGTGGGGCCGGAGAGTCCAAAACCACAAGAAGAACAAGAAGAAGAAGAAGAAAAAGAAGAAGAAGAAGAAGAAGAAAAAGAAGAAAAAGAAGAAGCATCCTCCGCTTGCTTCTCCTCCTCCTCCTCCTTTGCGTCCTGCTGGTCGGGGGCAAGGGAGGAGTGGGGGGGCCGGTCCTGCGGGGCCTGGCTGTCCAGCCGCTCGGGGCGAGAGCCCGCCCTGGCAGCGGCGGCGGGGGCGGCTCCGAGGGTGCGGCGCCCCCCCCCCCAACGACTCACCTGCAGGTCCTCTCCTTCTCCTCCCGCGGCGGGTCTCGGGGCCCAAAGACGGGGTGGCCCCGGCGAGGGGTGGGCATCATCCTCCAGCGTCGGGCCAGGGCAGTCCGGGGCGGCACCGCCGGCAGGCCCCATCACGGTTCGGGCCTGGGAGGGCAAGAGAAACAAAGGCCAGAGTGAGCCAGCCAGCCAGCCAGCGAGCCAGCTCCCAACGCCGGCTGAGCTGCGGGGCCCCGGCCCGCCCGTCCGCCCTCCCTGGTGGCCGCGTTTCCATGGCCTAGGCCCCGCGACGTCCGTGGCCATCAGCCGCCCCCGCCCCACCCAGACCCGCACCCCCTCAGCCCGGAAAGGGGGACAGCTGGGCGGGGGAGCGGCAGGGTCTGCTCGGGGGCCGGGGAGGGCCTGGGGCGGGGAGGGCAGCGGGGGTTGTGTTGCTGCGGCGTCCCCAGCTAAGCGGACCGGACTGGCCGGCCGCAAGGAGCCCGGACCCCCGGTGTCCCGGGAGGGGCCTGCCTCTCACCCCGCAACTTCCCCTGCCACCACTCAACCAGGAAGACACACACCCCCGCCGCCCCCCCTCCTGCCTTCTGGGGCAGCAGCGCAGCGGCCCACTGAGGGAGAGGGCCGAGGCGGGTGGGGGCCGGACCCCAGGAGAAGATCGACGAGCCTCCAAGCCGCGGAGCGGCACCGGGCACCCGACGGGGGGCTGACAGGGGCCCCACAATGGGGTGGTGCCCAGTCGGCCACAGCGCACAGGTGGCGGGGGAGGAGGGGCCTGGGCCCATGGGAGGTGAGGGCCACCAGAGAGGCCCGTGGCAACTGTCAGGCCCGGGCGGACCCGGGAGACCGAGAGAGACGGGTCGGCCGGGAGGGGAAGGCGAGACGGAGAGAAGAAAAAAAAGCGGGGGGCGAAGGGAGATGGACGGGGTGGCTGGGGGGAAAGTGGGGCCCCGGGGACAGAGTGGGGCCGGGCGCCAAAAGGACGGGAGGGGATAGGGGGAGGCCCGGGAGGAGACCGGGGGACGAGGGCAAAAGTTGGGGCTGGAAAGCCAGCTGACAGGCCGCAAACCGGGGGACCTAGGACAAAGGGGGAGGCCTGGAGAAAAGGCACCGCGGCGACAAAAGGCCGGGCCCGGGAACAGGGGTCGGCGAGAGGAAAAGGTCCGACGAGGGGTGGGGGGGGGGGAGGCGACAAGGGGACGGGGCCGGGAAAGGGGAGGCCCACAGCCGAGGGGAGGCCCAGACACAAAACGGAGCAGCCGAGGAGCAAAGGGTTCACCGGGAGCAGAGGTTGGGCCGGGAGCAAAGGTCAGACCCGCAGAAAAGTTTAGGCTGGGAGCAAAGGTCAGACCCGCAGAAAAGTTTAGGCCAGAAGAAAAGGTCAAATCCGCAGAAAAGGTTAGGCCGGAAGAAAAGGTCAGGTCGGGAGCACAAGGCAGGCCGGGAGCAGAGGTTTGGACGGGAGGAAAGATCAGGCCGGGAGCAAAGGGCAGACCCGCAGAAGAGGTTTAGCTGAGAGAAAAGGTCAGGCCAGGGGCAGAGGTTTGGCCGGGAGCAGAGGTTCAGCCGGGAGCAGAGGTTTGGATGGGAGGAAAGATCAGGGCGGGAGCAGAGGTTTCGCCGGGAGCAAAGCTGGGGCCGGGAGCAGAGGCCAGACCCGCAGAAAAGGTCAGGCCGAAAGAAAATGGTCAGGTCGGGAGGACAGGTCAGGCCGGGAGCAGAGGTTTAGCCAGCAGAAAAGATTAGGACGGGAGCAAAGGTCGGGCCGGGAGCAGAGGTTTGGACCGGAGGAAAGATCAGGGCGGGAGCAGAGGTTTGGCCGGGAGCAAAGCTGGAGCCGCGAGCAAAGGTCAGGCCCGCAGAAAAGGTTAATCCGGAAGAAAAAGGTCAGGTCGGGAGCACAGGTCAGGCCGGAAGCAGAGGTTTAGCCGGGAGGAAAGATTAGGCCGGGAGCAGAGGTCGGGCCGGGAGCAGACGGCGGACCCGCTGAAAAGGTGGGGCCGGAAGCAAAGGTCAGGCCCGCAGAAAAGGTTAATCCGGAAGAAAAAGATCAGGTCAGAAGCACAGGTCAGGCCAGGAGCAGAGGTTTAGCCGGGAGAAACGGTGGGGCGGGGAGAAAAAGACGCGCCGGGAACACAGGTTTAGCCGGGAGCAGAGGTTTGACCGGGAGAAAAGGTGGTGGCGGTAGCAAAGGTCAGGCCCACTGAAAAGGTTAATCCAGAAGAAAAAGGTCAGGTCGGGAGCACAGGTCAGGCCGGGAGCAGAGGTTTAGCCGGAAGAAAAGATCAGGCCGGGAGCAAAGGTCGGGCCGGGAGCACAGGTTTAGCTGGGAGCAGAGGTTTGGACGGGAGGAAAGATCAGGCCGGGAGCAAAGGGCAGACCCGAAGAAGAGGTTTAGCTGAGAGAAAAGGTCAGGCCGGAAGCAGAGGTGTGGCCGGGAGCAGAGGTTTGGCCGGAAGCAGAGGTCAGGCCGGGAGAAAAGGTGGGGCCGGGAGCAAAGGGCAGGGCGGGAGCAAAGGTCAGACCCGCAGAAAAGGACAGGTCGGGAGCACAGGTCAGGCCGGGAGCAGAGGTTTAGCGAGCAGAAATGTTTAGGCCGGGAGCAAAGGTCAGACCCACAGAAGAAATTAGGCGGGAAGAAAAAGGTCTGGCCGGGAGCAGAGGTTTAGCCGGGAGGAAAGATTAGGCCGGGAGCACAGGTGGGGCCGGGAGCAGAGGTTTGGCCGGGAGAAAAGATCAGGCCGGGAGCAAAGGGCAGACCCGCAGAAAAGGTGGGGCCGGAAGCAGAGGCCAGACCCCAGAAAAGGTCAGACCGGGAGCAAAGGTCAGGCCCGCAGAAGAGGTTTAGCTGAGAGAAAAGGTCAGGCCGGGAGCAGAGGTGTGGCCGGGAGCAGAGGTTTGGCCGGGAGCAGAGGTCAGGCCGGGAGAAAAGGTGGGGCCGGGAGCAAAGGGCAGGGCGGGAGCAAAGGTCAGACCCGCAGAAAAGGACAGGTCGGGAGCACAGGTCAGGCCGGGAGCAGAGGTTTAGCCAGCAGAAAAGTTTAGGCCGGGAGCAAAGGTCAAACCCATAGAAGAAATTAGGCGGGAAGAAAAATGTCTGGCCGGGAGCAGAGGTTTAGCCGGGAGGAAAGATTAGGCCGGGAGCCCAGGTGGGGCCGGGAGCAGCGGTTTGGCCGGGAGAAAAGATCAGGCCGGGAGCAAAGGGCAGACCCGCAGAAAAGGTGGGGCTGGAAGCAGAGGCCAGACCCCAGAAAAGGTCAGACCGGGAGCAAAGGTCAGGCCCGCAGAAGAGGTTTAGCTGAGAGAAAAGGTCAGGCCGGGAGCAGAGGTCAGGCCGGGAGAAAAGGTGGGGCCAGGACAAAAGGTCAGGCCCGTAGAAAAGGTTAATCCGGAAGAAAAAGGTCAGGTTGGGAGCACAGGTCAGGCCGGGAACAGAGGTTTAGCCGGGTGAAAAGATCAGGCGGGGTGCAAAGGTCGGGCCGGGAGCAGAGGTTTGGCCGGGAGCAGAGGTTTGGCTGGGAGAAAAGGTGGGGCGGGGAGAAAAGGTCGCGCCGGGAGCAAAGGGCGGGCCGGGAACAGAGGTTTAGCCGGGAGCAGAGGTATGGGAGGGAGAAAAGATCAGGCGGGGAGCAAAGTTCGGGCCGGGAGCACAGGTTTAGCCGGGAGCAGAGGTTTGGACAGGAGAAAAGATCAGGCCGGGAGCAAAGGGCAGACCCGCCGAAGAGGTTTAGCTGAACGAAAAGGTCAGGCCGGGAGCAGAGGTTTGGCCGGGAGCAGAGGTCAGGCCGGGAGAAAAGGTGGTGCCCGGAACAAAGGGCAGGGCGGGTGCAAAGGTCAGACCCACAGAAAATGTCAGGTCATGGGGCACAGGTCAGTCGGGGAGCAGAGGTTTAGCCAGCAGAAAAGATTAGGCCGGGATCAAAGGTCAGATCCGCAGAAGAAGTTAGGCGGGAAGAAAAAGGTCTGGCCCGGAGCAGAGGTTTAGCCGGGAGGAATGATTAGGCCGGGAGCAAAGGTTGGGCCGGGAGCAGAGGCCAGACCCTCAGAAAAGGTCAGGCCGGAAGAAAAAGTTCAGGTCGGGAGCACAGGTCAAGCCGGGAGCAGAGGTTTAGCCAGCAGAAAAGATTAGGACTGGAGCAAAGGTCGGGCCGGGAGCAGAGGTTTAGCCGGGAGCAGCAGTTTGGACGGGAGAAAAGATCAGGCCGGGAGCAAAGGGCAGACACGCAGAAAAGGTGGGGCCGGAAGGAAAGGTCAGACCCACAGAATAGCTGAGATAAAAGGTCAGGCCGGGAGCAGAGGTTTGGGTGGGAGAAGAGGTGGGGCCCGGAGAAAAGGTCGCACCGGGAGCAAAGGGCGAGCTGGGAGCCGAGGTTAAGCCAGGGGCAAAGGTCAGACGTGCAGAAAAGGTCCAGCCGGGAGCTCAGGACCGACGGGGAGAAAAGGTGGGGCGAGCTGGGGACGAACCCAGGGGAGGAAAGCGAGCCCGGGGAGGGCAGTGGCCAAGACGAGCCGGGGGGGGGCAAGGGGAGGCCAGCAGCAGAAACGGGGTGGCGGCGGCCAGGGCCGAGTGGGAGGGCCAGAGCCGAGGGCGGCGGGTGCTCCGGGAACACCGGAGGCCAGGGACCAAGTGGAGGCAAGGCAGACGGCGGGGCCTGAGGCCAAGGCCAGGTGACCGGAGGACGGGGGGGGGGAAGGGGAGAGCGACTGGCCAAAAGGCAAGGCCGGGACCAAGGGGGGGACTCAGGCCAGAAGGGAGGGCGCTCAGAGCCAGGCCAGGCCAGGCCAGGGGAGGGGGAGAGAGCCGGGGCGAGGGCAAGAGGGGAGGGCCCAAGACGGGGTAAAGTGGGGGAACACCGGGCCGTCCCATGGGGGGGCCGGTGGGGCCGGAGAGTCCAAAGCCAGAAGAGGAAGAAGAGGAAGAAGAGGAAGAAGAGGAAGAAGAGGAAGAAGAGGAAGAAGAGGAAGAAGAAGAAGAAGAGGAAGAGGAAGAAGAAGAAGAAGAAGAAGAAGAAGAAGAAGAAGAAGACGAAGACGAAGAAGAAGAAGAAGAAGAAGAAGAAGAAGAAGAAGAAGAAGAAGAAGAAGAAGAAGAAGAAGAAGAAGAAGAAGAAGAAGAAGAAAAAGAAGAATCCTCCTCCCCTGGCTGCACCTTCTCCTCCTACGCATCCTGCTGGTCGGGGCAAGGGAGGGGGAGGTGGCGGGGGCCGGCTGGTCCAGCGGGGCCAGGCTGTCCAGCCACTCGGGGCGGGATCCTGCCCCTGCGGCGGCGGCGATGACAGTGAGGGCAACTCGGAGGATTCGGCACCGCCCACCCACCCCCCCGACTCACATGCAGGTGATCTCCATCTTCTCCCACTAAGGTCGGTGTGGCCCCGCCGAGGGGCGGGCAGCAGCCTCCAGCGTCGGGCCCGGGCGGGCCGGGCCAGCGCCGCCAGCAGGCCCCACCGTGGTTGGGCCTGGGAGGGTGAGAGAAACAAAAGCCAGAGTGAGCCAGCCAGCCAGCCACCCAGCGAGCCAGCTCACACCTCCGGCCGAGCTGCAGGGCCCCTTCCCGCCCGCCCTCCCTCTCTGGCGGCCACGGTTCCGTGGACTAGGCCCCGCGACGTCCGTGGCCATCAGCCGCCCACGCCCCACCCGGACCCGCCCCCCGAGCCCGGAAAGGGGGTCAGCTGGGCGGGGGAGCGGCAGGGTCTCCGCGGGGGCCCGGGCCGGCCTGGGGCGGAGAGGGCGGCGGGGGTTGCGGTGCTGCACCTGTCCCCCATCGAGCGGACCGGAGGGGACAGCCGCAAGGAGCCTGGACTCCCGGGGTCCCGGGAGGGGCCTGTGTCTCAACCCGTGGCTTCCCCCGCCACCACTAACCCAGGAAGACACCCCACCCCGCCACCCCTCCCACCCCCTGGGGTGGCAGCGCAGCGGCCACTCAAGGAGAGGGCCGAGGCGGCAGGGGTTCGGACCCCAGGAGAACACCGACCAGCCTCCAAGCCCGGGAACGGCACCGGCCATCCGACGGGGGGCCGACAGGGGCCCCACAATGGGGCGGCACCGAGTCCTGCACAGCGCACAGGTGGCGGGGGGGGTGCTGGGGCCATGGGGAGGCGAGGGCCACCAGAGAGGCCCGTGGCAACGGTCAGGCCCGGGCGGACCCGGGAGACCGAGGGAGACGGGTCGGCCGGGAGGAGAAGGTGAGACAGGGAGAGGAAAAAAAAGCGGAGGGGGAGGGGAGACGGGCGGGGGGGCTGGGGGGAAAGTGGGGCTCGGGAACAGAGTGGGGCCGGGCCCCAAAAGCATGGGAGGGGGAAGGGGGGGCCGGGAGGGGAAAGGGGTTCGAGGGCAAAAGGTGGGGCCGGGAAGCGAGCTGAAGTGCCGCGAAACCGGGGACCTAGGACAAAGGGGGAGGCCCGGAGAAAAGTGACCGCGGCGAAAAAAGGCCGGACCCGGGAACAGGGGTCGGCGAGAGGAAAAGGTCCGACGAGGAGTAAGAGGGGTGGGGGGGGGGGGCGAGGCGACGAGGGGACGGGGCTGGGAAAGGGGACGCCCACAGCCGAGGGGAGGCCTGGACACAAAACGGAGCAGCCGAGGAGCAAAGGGTTCACCAGGAGCAGCGGTTGGGCTGGGAGCAAAGGTCAGACCCGCAGAAAAGGTTAGGATGGGAGAAAAGGTCAGACCCGCAGAAATGGTTAGGCCGGAAGAAAAGCTCAGGTCGGGAGCACAGGGCAGGCCGGGAGCAGAGGTTTAGCCGGGAGGAAAGATAAGGCCGGGAGCAAAGGTCGGGCCGGGAGCAGACGTCTAGCCGGAAGCAGAGGTTTGGCCGGGAGCAAAGGTGGGGCCGGGAGCAAAGGTCAGGCCCGCAGAAAAGGTTAATCCGGAGGAAAAAGGTCAGGTCGGGAGCACAGGTCAGGCCGGGAACAGAGGTTTAGCCGGGAGAAAAGATTAGGCGGGGAGCAAAGGTCGGGCCGGGAGCAGAGGTTTGGCCGGGAGAAAAGGTGGGGCAGGGAGAAATGGTCGCGCCGGGAGCAAAGGGCGGGCCGTGAACAGAGGTTTAGCCGGGAGCAGAGGTTTGGCCAGGAGAAAAGATCAGGCCGGGAGGACAGGTCGGGCCGGGAGCACAGGTTTAGCCGGGAGCAGAGGTTTGGACGGGAGGAACGATCAGGCCGGGAGCAAAGGGCAGACCCGCAGAAGAGGTTTAGCTGAGAGAAAAGGTCAGGCCGGGAGCAGAGGTTTGTCCGGGAGCAGAGGTTTGTCCGGGAGCAGAGGTCAGGCCGGGAGAAAAGGTGGGGCCGGGAGCAAAGGGCAGGGCGGGAGCAAAGGTCAGACCCGCAGAAAAGATCGGATCGGGAGCACAGGTCAGGCCGGGAGCAGAGGTTTAGCTAGCAAAAAAGATTAGGCCCGGAGCAAAGGTCAGACCCGCAGAAGAAGTTAGTCGCGAAGAAAAAGGTCTGGCCGGGAGCAGAGGTTTAGCCGGGAGGAAAGATTGGGATGGAAGCAAAGGTGGGGCCGGGAGCAGAGGCCAGACCAGCAGAAAAGGTCAGGCCGGAAGAAAAAGATCAGGTCGGGAGCACAGGTCAGGCCGGGAGCAGAGGTTTAGCCAGCAGAAAAGATTAGGATGGGATTAAACGTCGGGCCGGGAGCAGAGGTTTAGCTGGGAGCAGCGGTTTGGCGGGGAGAAAAGATCAGGCCGGGAGCAAAGGGCAGACCCACAGAAAAGTTCCGGCCGGGAGCTCAGGACCGACCGGGAGAAAAGGTGGGGCGAGCTGGGGACCGACCCAGGGGAGGAGAGGGAGCCCGGGGAGGGCAGGGGCCAAGACGATTCGAGGGGGGGGCAAGGGGAGTCCAGCAGCAGAAACGGGGTGGCGGCGGCCAGGGCCGAGGGGGAGGGCCGGAGCCGAGGGCGGCGGGCGCTCCGGGAACACCTGAGGCCGGGGACCAAGTGGAGGCCAGGCAGACGGCCGGGCCCGAGGCCAAGGCCAGGCGACGGGAGGACAAGGGGGGCGGCGAGAGGTTAATGGGGGACGCGAGGGGCAAAAGGGCAAGGCCGGGACCAAGGGGGGCCGGGCGAAAAGCAGGCGGGAGGGGGCAAAGGGGAGCCAGGGCCAAAGGGCAGCGCCGGAGCCGCCGGGAGGAGGCCCCGACAACGGCTGGGGTGAGGGAAACGGCGCCGGGCCGGGGCCAAGGGGTGGCCTCGGGCCAGAAGGGAGGGCATGCAGAGACAGCCGAGGCCAGGCCAGGCCGGCCAGGGGGAGGGAGCTGGGGCGATGGCAAGAGGGAAGGAACAAAGAGGGGGAAAACCGGGGGAAGACCGGGCCGGCCAGTCAGGGGGCCGGGGAGGCCGGAAAGGCCAAAGCCACAAGAAGAAGAAGAAGAAGAAAAAGAAGAAGAAAAAGAAGAAGCCTCCTCCGCTTGCTGCTCCTCCTCCTCCTACTTCGCGGCCTGCTGGTTGGGGGCAAGGGAGGAGGGGGGGAGGGCCGGTCCTGCAGGGCCTGGCTGTCCAGACGCTCGGGGCAAGAGCCTGCCCTGGCGGCGGCGGTGGCGGGGACGGCTCCGAGGGTGTGGCGCCCCCCCCCCAACGACTCAGCTGCAGGTTCTCTCCTTCTCCTAAGGCGGCAACGCTCAGGGCCCAAATATGGGGTGGCCCCAACGAGGGGCGGGCATCATCCTCCAGAGATGGGCCCAGGCGGGCCGGGGCGGCGCTGGCGGCAGGCCCCACCGCGGTTCGGGCCTAGGAGGGCAAGAGAAACAAAGGCCAGAGTGAGCCAGCCAGCCAGCCACCCAGAGAGCCAGCTCCCAACTCTGGCCGAGCTGCGGGGCCCCGGCAAGCCCACCTGCCCTCCCTGGCAGCCGTGGTTCTGTGGCCTAGGCCCCGCGAGGTCCATGGCCATCAGCCGCCCCCGCCCCAACCGGACCCGCCCCCCCGCAGGACGGAAAGGGGGCCAGGTGGGCGGGGGAGCGGCAGGGTCTCCTCCGGAGTCGGGGCCGCCCTGGGGTGGGGAGGGCAGTGGGGTTGCGTTGCTGCGCCGTCCCCAGCTGAGCGGACCGGACTGGCCAGCCGCAAGAAGCCCCGACCCACGGGGTCCCGGGAGGGGCCTGCGCCTCATCCCGTGGCCTTCGACCGCCACCACTCACCCAGGAAGACACACCCCCTCCGCCGCCCCCCCCGCCCCCTGGGCTGGCAGCGAAGCGCCCACTCAGGGAGAGGGCCGAGGCGGGAGGGGGGTCGGACCCCAGGAGAAGATCGACGAGCCTCCAAGCCGGGGAGCAGCACCGGGCACCCGACGGGGGGCCGACAGGGGCCCCACAATGCGGCGGCACCCAGTCCGCCACAGCGTACAGATGGGGGGAGGGTGGGGCCTGGGCCCATGGGGAGGCGAGGGCCACCAGAGAGGCCCGTGGCAACGGTCAGGCCCGGGCGGACCCGGGAGACAGAGGGAGACGGGTGGGCCGGGAGTGGAAGGCGAGACGGGGAGAACAAAAAAAAGCGGGGTGCGAAGGGAGACGGGTGGGGTGGCTGGGCGGAAAGTGGGGCCCGGGGACAGAGTGGGGCCGGGCGCCAAAAGGACGGGAGGGGGAAGGGGGAGGCCGGGAGGAGAAAGGGGGTGGAGGGCAAAAGGTGGGGCCGGGAAGCCAGCTGACGGGCCACGAAATGGGGGACCTAGGACAAAGGGGGAGGCCCGGAGAAAAGGGACCGTGGCGAAAAAAGGCCGGGCCCGGGAACAGGGGTCGGCAAGACGAGAAGGTCCGACGAGGGGAAAAGGGGGTGAGGGCGAGGCGACATGGGGACGGTGCCGGGAAAGGGGAGGCCCACAGCCGACGGGAGGCCCGGACACAAAACGGAGCAGCCGAGGAGCAAACGGTTCACCGGGAGCAGAGGTTGGGCCGGGAGCAAAGGTCAGACCCGCAGAAAAGGTTAGGCCGGAAGAAAGGGTCAGACCCGCAGAAAAGGTTAGGCCGGAAGAAAAGATCAGGTCGGGAGCACAGGGCAGGACGGGAGAAGAGGTTTGCCCGGGAGCAGAGGTTTGGCCGGGAGAAGAGATCAGGCTGGGAGCAAAGGTCGGGCAATGATCACAGGTATACCGGTAGCAGAGGTTTGGCCGGGATAAGAGGTTTGGCTGGGAGAAAAGATCAGGCCGGGAGCAAAGGTCGGGCCGGGAGCACAGGTATAGCCGGGAGCAGAGGTTTGGAAGGGAGGAAAGATCAGGCCGGGAGCAAAGGGCAGACCCGCAGAAGAGGTTTAGCTGAGAGAAAAGGTCAGGCTGGGAGCAGAGGTTTGGCCAGGAGTAAAGGTGGTGCCGGGAGCAGAGGCCAGAGCCGCAGAAAAGGTCAGGCCGGAAGAAAAAGGTCAGGTCGGGAGCACAGGTCAGACCGGGAGCAGAGGTTTAGCCAGCAGAAAAGATTAGGATGGGAGCAAAGGTCGGGCCAGGAGCAGAGGTTTAGCCGGAAGCAGAGGTTTGGCCGGGAGGAAAGGTGGGGCCTGGAGCAGAGGTCAGACCCGCAGAAAAGGTCAGGCCGGGAGCAAAGGTCAGGCCCGCAGAAGACGTTTAGCTGAGAGAAATGGTCAGGCCGAGAGCAGAGGTTTGGCCGGGAGAAAAGATGGGGCCGGGAGCAAAGGTCAGGCCCTCAGAAAAGGTTAATCCGGAAGAAAAAGGTCAGGTCGGGAGCACAGGTCAGGCCGGGAACAGAGGTTTAGCCGGGAGAAAAGATTAGGCGGGGAGCAAAGGTCGGGCCGGGAGCAGAGGTTTAGCCAGGAGCAAAGGTGGGGCCGGGAGCAAAGGTCAGGCCCGCAGAAAAGGTTAATCCGGAAGAAAACGGTAAGGTCGGGAGCACAGGTGAGGCCGGGAACAGAGGTTTGGCCGGGAGAAAAGGTGGGGCAGCGAGAAATGGTCGCGCCGGGAGCAAAGGGCGGGCCGTGAACAGAGGTTTAGCCGGGAGCAGAGGTTTGGCTGGGAGAAAAGATCAGGCCGGGAGCACAGGTCGGGCCGGGAGCACAGGTTTAGCCGGCAGCAGAGGTTTGGACGGGAGGAAAGATCAGGCCGGGAGCAAAGGGCAGACCCGCAGAAGACGTTTAGCTGGAAGAAAAGGTCAGGCCGGGAGCAGAGGTTTGGCCGGGAGCAGAGGTTTGGCCGGGAGAAGAGATCAGGCCGGGAGCAAAGGTCGGGCCAGGATCACAGGTATAGCCGGGAGCAGAGGTTTGGCCGGGAGAAGAGGTTTGGCCGGGAGAAAAGATCAGGCCGGGAGCAAAGGTCGGGCCGGGAGCACAGGTATAGCCGGGAGCAGAGGTTTGGAAGGGAGGAAAGATCAGGCCGGGAGCAAAGGGCAGACCCGCAGAAGAGGTTTAGCTGAGAGAAAAGGTCAGGCCGGGAGCAGAGGTTTGGCCAGGAGTAAAGGTGGTGCCGGGAGCAGAGGCCAGAGCCACAGAAAAGGTCAGGCCGGAAGAAAAAGGTCAGGTCGGGAGCACAGGTCAGACCGGGAGCAGAGGTTTAGCCAGCAGAAAAGATTAGGACGGGAGCAAAGGTCGGGCCGGGAGCAGAGGTTTAGCCGGGAGCAGAGGTTTGGCCGGGAGGAAAGGTGGGGCCTGGAGCAGAGGTCAGACCCACAGAAAAGGTCAGGCCGGGAGCAAAGGTCAGGCCCGCAGAAGACGTTCAGCTGAGAGAAAAGGTCAGGCCGAGAGCAGAGGTTTGGCCGGGAGAAAAGATGGGGCCGGGAGCAAAGGTCAGGCCCTCAGAAAAGGTTGATCCGGAAGAAAAAGGTCAGGTCGGGAGCACAGGTCAGACCGGGAACAGAGCTTTAGCCGGGAGAAAAGATTAGGCGGGGAGCAAAGGTCGGGCCGGGAGCAGAGGTTTGGCCGGGAGCAGAGGTTTGACCGGGAGAAATGGTGGGGCGGGGAGAAAAGGTCGCGCCGGGAGCAAAGGCCTTGCCGGGAGCACAGGTTTATCCGGGAGCAGAGGTTTGGACGGGAGTAAAGATCAGGCCGGGAGCAAAGGGCAGACCACAGAAGAGGTTTAGCTGAGAGAAATGGTCAGGCCGGGAGCAGAGGTTTGGCCGGGAGCAGAGGTTTGGCCGGGAGGAAAGATTAGGCCGGGAGCAAAAGTCGGCCCGGGAACAGAGGTGGGGCCGGGAGCAAAGGTTAGGCCCGCAGAAAAGCTTAGGCCGGAAGAAAAAGGTTGGGCCAGAAGAAAATTTCTGGTTGGGAACAGAGGTTTGGCTGGGAGAAAAGGTGGGGCCGGGAGCAAAGGTCAGGCCTGCAGAAAAGGTTATTCCGGAAGAAAAAGGTAAGGTCGGGAGCACAGGTCAGGCCGGGAGCAGAGGTTTAGCCGGCAGAAAAGATGAGGCCAGGAGCAAAGGTCGGGCCGGGAGCAGAGGTTTTGCTGGGAGCAGAGGTTTGGCCGGGAGAAAAGATCAGGCCGGGAGCAAAGGTTGGGCCGGGAGCACAGGTTTAGCCGGGAGCAGAGGTTTGGATGGGAGGAAAGATCAGGCCAGGAGCAAAGGGCAGGCCCGAAGAAGAGGTTTAGCTGAGAGAAAAGGTCAGGCCGGGAGCAGAGCTTTGGCCGGGAGCAGACGTTTGGCCGGGAGCAGAGGTTTAGCCGGAAGCAGAGGTCAGGCCGGGAGAAAAGGTGGGGCCGGGAGCAAAGGGCAGGGCGGGAGCAAAGGTCAGACCCGCAGAAAAGGTCAGGTCGGGAGCACAGGTTAGACCGGGAGCAGAGGTTTAGCCAGCAGAAAAGTTTAGGCCGGGAGCAAAGGTCTGACCCGCAGATGAAATTAGGCGGGAAGAAAAAGGTCTGGCCGGGAGCAGAGGTTTAGCCGGGAGGAAAGATTAGGCCGGGAGCACACGTGGGGCCGGGAGCAGAGGCCAGACCCGCAGAAAAGGTCAGGCCGGAAGAAAAAGGTCCGGTCGGGAGCACAGGTCAGGCCGGGAGCAGAGGTTTAGCCGTGAGCAGAGGTTTGGCCGGGAGCAGAGGTGGGGCCAGGATCAAAAGTTAGGCCCGCAGAAAAGGTTATTCCGGAAGAAAAAGGTAAGGTCGGGATCACAGGTCAGGCCGGGAGTAGAGGTTTAGCCGGCAGAAAAGATCAGGCCGGGAGCGAAGGTCGGGCCGGGAGCACAGGTTTAGCCGGGAGCAGAGGTTTGGATGGGAGGAAAGATCAGGCCGGGAGCAAAGGGCAGACCCGAAGAAGAGGTTTAGCTGTGAGAAAAGGTCAGGCCGGGAGCAGAGGTGTGGCCGGGACAGAGGTTTAGCCGGGAGCAGTGGTTAGGCCGGGAGAACAGATCAGGCCGGGAGCAAAGGGCAGACCCGCAGAAAAGGTGGGGCCGGAAGCAGAGGGCAGACCCACAGAAAAGGTCAGCCCGGGAGCAAATGTCAGGCCCGCAGAAGAGGTTTAGCTGAGAGAAAAGGACAGGCCGGGAGCAGAGGTCAGGCCGGGAGAAAAGGTGGGGCCGGGACCAAAGGTCAGGCTCGCAGAAAAGGTTAATCCGGAAGAAAAAGGTCAGGTTGGGAGCACAGGTCAGGCCGGGAACAGAGGTTTAGCCGGGTGAAAAGATCAGGCGGGGTGCAAAGGTCGGGCCGGGAGCAGAGGTTTGGACGGGAGAAAAGGTGGGGCGGGGAGAAAAGGTCGCGCCGGGAGCAAAGGGAGGGCCGGGAACAGAGGTTTAGCCGGGAGCAGAGGTTTGGCCGGGAGAAAAGATCAGGCTGGGAGCAAAGTTCGGGCCGGGAGCAAAGGTTTAGCCGGGGGCAGAGGTTTGGACAGGAGGAAAGATCAGGCTGGGAGCAAAGGGTAGACCCGCCGAAGAGGTTTAGCTGATCGAAAAGGTCAGGCCGGGAGCAGAGGTTTGGCCGGGAGCTGAGGTTTCACTGGGAGAAAAGGTGGGGCGGGGAGAAAAGCTCGCGCCGGGAGCAAAGGGTGGGCCAGGAATAGAGGTTTAGCCGGGAGCAGAGGTTTGGCTGGGAGAAAAGATCAGGCCGGGAGCAAAGGGCAGACCCGCAGAAGAGGTTTAGCTGAGAGAAAAGGTCAGGCTGGGAGCAGGGGTTTGGCCGGGAACAGAGGTTTGGTCGGGAGAAAAGGTGGGGCCAGGAGCAAAGGTCAGGCCCGCCGAAAAGGTTAATCCGGAGGAAAAAGGTCAGGTCGGCATTACAGGTTAGCTGGGGAAAAGAGGTTTAGGCAGGAGAAAAGATTAGGCGGGGAGCAAAGTTCGGGCCGGAAGCAGAGGTGTGGCCGGGAGTAAAGGTGGGGTGGGGAGAAAAGGTCGTGCCGGGAGCAAAGGGCGGGCCACGAACAGAGGTTTAGCTGGGAGCAGAGGTTAGGCCGGGAGAAAAGATCACGCCAGGAGCAAAGGTCGGGCTGGGAGCACAGGTTTAGCCGGGAGCAGAGGTTTGGATGGGAGGAAAGATCAGTCCGGGAGCCAAGAGCAGACCCGCAGAAGTGGTTTAGCTGAGAGAAAAGGTCAGGCCGGGAGCAGAGATCTTGCCGGGAGAAAAGGTGGGGCCGGGAGCAAAGGGCAGGGCGGGAGCAAATGTCAGACCCGCAGAAAAGGTCAGGTCGGGAGCACAGGTCAGGCCGGGAGCAGAGGTTTAGCCAGCAGAAAAGATTAGGACGGGAGCAAAGGTCGGGCCGGGAGCAGAGGTTTAGCCAGGAGCAGCGGTTTGGCCGGGAGAAAAGATTAGGCCGGGAGCAAAGGGCAGACCCGCAGAGAAGGTGGGGCCGTAAGCAAAGGTCAGAACTGCAGAAAAGCTTTAGCTCAGATAAAAGGTCAGGGCGGGAGCAGAGGTTTGGGCAGGAGAAAAGGTGGGGCCGGAATAAAAGGTGGTGCCGGGAGCAAAGGGCGGGCCGGGAGCCGAGGTTAGGCCAGGAGCAAATGTCAGACGCGCAGAAAAGGTCCAGCCAGGAGCTCAGGACCGACGGGGAGAAAAGGTGGGGCGAGCTGGGGACCGACCCAGGGGAGGAGAGGGAGCCTGGGGAGGGCAGGGGCCAAGACGAGCCGGGGGGGGCAAGGGGAGGTCAGCAGCAGAAATGGGGTGGCGACGGCCAGGGCCGAGGGGGAGGGCCGGCGCCGAGGGTGGCGGGTGCTCCGGGAACACCGGAGGCCGGGGACCAAGCGGAGGCCAGGCAGACGGGGGGGCCGGAGGCCAAGGCCAGGCGACGGGAGGACAAAGGGGGTGGCGAGAGAGGAAAGGGGGGCGCGAGCGGTCAAAGGGCAAGGCCGGCACCAAGGGGTGGCCTCGGGCCAGAAGGGAGGGCGCGCAGAGCCAGGCCAGGCCAGGCCAGGGGAGGGGGAGAGAGCCGGGGCGAGGCCAAGAGGGGAGGACCCAAGACGGGGAAAAGCGGGGGAACACCAGGCCGGTCCGTGGGGGGGTCGGTGGGGCCGTAGAGTCCAAAGGCACAAGAAGAACAAGAAGAAGAAGAAGAAAAAGAAGAAGAAGAAAAAGAAGAAGCCTCCTCCGCTTGCTGCTCCTCCTCCTTCGCGTCCTGCTGGTCGGGGGCAAGGGAGGGGGGGCCGGTCCTGCGGGGCCTGGCTGTCCAGAGGCTCGGGGTGAGAGCCCGCCCTGGTGGCGGCGGCGGTGGGGGGGGCTGCGAGGGTGTGGCGCTCCCCCAACCCCAACGCCTCACCTGCAGGTCCTCTCCTTCTCCTCCCGCAGCGGGGCTCGGGGCCCAAACACGGGGTGGCCCCAGCGAGGGGCGTGCAGCAGCCTCCAGCGTCAGGGCCGGCGGGCCGGGGCGGCGCCACCGGCAGGCCCCACCGTGGTTCTGGCCTGGGAGGGCAAGAGAAACAAACGCCAGAGTGAGCCAGCCAGCCAGCCACCCAGCGAGCCAGCTCCCACCTCCGGCCGAGCTGCGGGGCCCCTGCCCGCCCGCCCTCCCTCCCTCTCTGGCGGCCGCGGTTCCCTGGCCTATTCCCCGCGACGTGTGTGACCATCAGCCACCCCGGCCCCAACCGGACCGCCCCCCATCAGCCCGGAAAGGGGGCCAGCTGTGCGGGGGGCGCGGCAGGGTCTACTCGGGGGCACAGGCCGGCCTGGGGTGGAGAGGGGGGCGGGGGTTGCGGTGCTGCGCCTGTCCCCAGCCGAGCGGACCGGACGGGCCGGCCGCAAGGAGCCCGGAGCCCCGGCGTCCCTGGATGGGCCTGCGTCTCATCCCACGACTTCCCCCGCCACCACTCAGCCAGGAAGGTACACCCCCCCCGCCGCCCCCCCCGTCCCCTTGGGTGGCTGCGCAGCGGCCACTCAGGGAGAGGGCCGAGGCGGCAGGGGGGTCAGACTTCAGGAGAAGATCGACGAGCCTCCAAGCCGGGGAGCGGCACCGGGCACACGATGGGGGGCTGACAGGGGCCCCGCAATGGGGTGGCGCCCAGTCCGCCACAGCGCACAGGTGGGGGCCTGGGCCCATGGGGAGGCAAGGGCCACCAGAGAGGCCCGTGGCAACGGTCAGGCCTGGGCGGACCCGGGAGACTGAGGGAGACGGGTCGGCCGGGAGGGGAAGGCAAGACGCGGAGAAGAAAAAAAAGCTAGGGGGAAAGTGGGGCCCGGGGACAGAGTGGGTCCGGGCGCCAAAAGGACGGGAGGGGGAAGGGGGCCGCGGGCATAAGGTGGGGCCGGGAAGCCAGCTGACGGGCCGCAAACCGGGGGGACCTAGGACAAAGGGGAAGGCCCGGAGAAAAGGTACCGCGGAGAAAAAAGTCCGGACCCGGGAACAGGGGTCGGCGAGAGGAAAAGATCCGACGAGGAGTAAGGGGGTTGGGGGGGGTGAGGCGACGAGGGGACAGGGCCGGGAAAGGGGAGGCCCACAGCCGAGGGGAGGCCCGGACACAAAACAGAGCAGCCGAGGAGTAAAGGGTTCACCGGGAGCAGAGGTTGGGCCGGGAGCAAAGGTCAGACCTGCAGAAAAGGATAGGCTGGAAGTAAAGGTCAGGTCGGGAGCTAAGGTCGGGCCGGGAGCAGAGGTTTAGCCAGGAACAGAGGATTGGACGGGAAGAAAGATCAGGCCGGGAGCAAAGGGCTGACCCGCAGAAGAGGTTTAGCTGAGAGAAAAGGTCAGTCCAGGAGCAGAGGTTTGGCCGGGAACAGAGGTTAGGCCGGGAGCAGAGGTGGGGCCGGGAGCAGAGGCCACACCCGTAGAAAAGGTCGGGCCGGGAGCAAAGGTCAGGCCCGCAGAAGAGGTTTAGCTGAGAAAAAAGGTCAGGCCGGGAGAAAAGGTCGGGCCGGGAGCAAAGGTCAGGTCTGCAGAAAAGGTTAATCCGGAAGAAAAAGGTCAGGTAGGGAGCACAGGTCAGGCGGGGAGCAGAGGTTTAGCCAGCAGAAAAGATGAGGACGGGAGCAACGGTCGGGCCGGGGCATTGGTTTAGCCGGGAGCAGCGGTTTGGCCGGGAGAAAAGATCAGGGCGGGAGCAAAGGGCAGACCCGCAGAAAAGGTGGGGCCGGAAGCAAAGGTCAGACCCGCAGAAAAGCTTTAGCTGAGATAAAAGGTCAGGCCGGGAGCAGAGGTTTGGGAGGGAGAAAAGGTGGGGCCAGGAGAAAAGGTCACAAAGGGACCAAAGGGTGGGCCGGGAGCCGAGGTTAAGCCAGGAAAAAGGTCAGACGTGCAGAAAAGATCCGGCCGGGAGCTCAGCACCGACGGGGAGAAAAGGTGGGGCGAGCTGGGGACCGACTCAGGGGAGGAGAGGGAGCCCAGGAGGGCAGGGGCCAAGACGACCCGGGCGGGGGCATGGGGAGGCCAGCAGCAGAAACGTGGTGGAGGCAGCCAGGGACGAGGGGGAGGGCCGGAGCCGAGGGCGGCGGGTGCTCCGGGAACACCGGAGGCCGGGAACCAAGTGGAGGCCAGGCAGACGGCGGGGCCGGAGGCCAGGGCCAGGCGACGGGAGGACAAGGGGGGTGGCGAGAGGGGAAAGGGGGGAGCGACCGGCCAAAGAGCAAGGCCAGGACCAAGGAGGGGCCTCCGGCCAGAAGGGAGGGCGCGCAGAGCCAGGCCAGGCCAGGCCAGGCCAGGGGAGGGGGAGAGAGCCGGAGCGAGGGCAAGAGGGTCGGGCCCAAGACGGGGAAAAGCGGGGGGAAACCGGGCCGTCCCGTGGGGGGGGGAAGGAGGGGCCGGAGAGTCCAAAGCCAGAAGAAGAAGAAGAAGAAAAAGGAGAATCCTCCTCCCTCCTCCGCTGGCTCCGGCTCCTCCTCGAACGCATCCTGCTGGTCGGGGTAAGGGAGGAGGAGGAGGTGGGGGGGCCGGCTGGTCCGGCGGGGCCAGGCTGTCCAGCCACTCGGGGCGGGATCCTGCCCCTGCGGCGGCGGCGACGACGGTGAGGGCAACTCGGAGGATCCGGCACCCCACCCCACCCCGACTCACGTGCAGGTGCCAGCCAGCCACCCAGCGAGCCAGCTCCCAACTCCGGCCGAGCTGCAGGGCCCCTTCCCGCCCGCCCACCCTCTCTGGCGCCGGCGGTTCCGTGGTCTAGGCCCCGCGACGTCCGTGGCCATCAGCCACCCCCGCCCCACCCGGACCCGCCCCCCCCGAGCCCGGAAAGGGGGTCAGCTGGGCGGGGGAGCGGCAGGGTGTCCGCGGGGGCCCGGGCCGGCCTGGGGCGGAGAGGGCGGCGGGGGTTGCGGTGCTGCGCCTGTCCCCCGTCGAGCGGACCGGACGGGCCGGCCGCAATGAGCCCGGAGCCCCGGGGTCCCGGGAGGGGCCTGCGTCTGATCCCGTGGCTTCCCCCGCCACCAATCACCCAGGAAGACACACCCCCCCCGCCGCCCCCCCTGCCCCTGGGGTGGCAGTGGAGCAGCCACTCAGGGAGAGGGCCAAGGGGGCAGGGGGGTCGGACCCCAGGAGAACACCGACGAGCCTCCACGCCCGGGAGCGGAACCAGGCACCCGACGGGGGGCCGAAAGGGGCCCCACAATGGGGCGGCACCCAGTCCACCACAGCGCACAGGTGGCGGGGGGGGCCTGGGCCCATAGGGACGCGAGGGCCACCAGAAAGGCCCGTGGCAACGGTCAGGCCCGGGCGGACCCGGGAGACCGAGAGAGACGGGTCGGCCGGGAGGAGAAGGCGAGAAGGGGAGAAGAAAAAAAAGCAGGGGGCGAGGGGAGAGGGGCGGGGGTGCTGGGGGGAAAGTGGGGCTCGGGAACAGAGTGGGGGCGGGCCCCAAAAGGACGGGAGGGGGAAGAGGGAGAAGGGGAGGAGAAAGGGGGCCGAGGGCAAAAGGTGGGGCCGGGAAGCCAGCTGACGGGCCGCGAAATGGGGGACCTAGGACAAAGGGGGAGGCCAGAGAAAAGGGACCGCGGTGAAAAAAGGCAGGGCCCGGGAACAGGGTTCGGCGAGAGGAAAACGTCCCATGAGGGGTTGGGTGGGGGCGGGGCGAGGCGACGAGGGGAAGGGGCCGGGAAAGGGGAGACCCACAGCCGAGGGGAGGCCCGCACACAAAACGGAGCAGCCGAGGAGCAAAGGGTTCACCGGGAGCAGCGGTTGGGCCAGGAGCAAAGGTCAGACCCGCAGAAAAGGTTAGGCCGGGAGAAAAGGTCAGACCCGCAGAAAAGGTTAGGCCGGAAGAAAAGCTCAGGTCCGGAGCACAGGGCAGGCCGGGAGCAGAGGTTTAGCCGGGAGGAAAGATAAGATCGGGAGCAAGGGTCGGGCCGGGAGCAGAAGTCTAGCCGGAAGCAGAGGTTTGGCCGGGAGCAAAGGTGGGGCCGGGAGCAAAGGTCAGGCCCGCAGAAAAGGTTAATCCGGAAGAAAAGGTGAGGTCGGGAGCACCGGTCAGGCCGGGAACAGAGGTTTAGCCGGGAGAAAAGATTAGGCCGGGAGCAAATGTCGGGCCAGGAGCAGAGGTTTGGCCGGGAGAAAAGGTGGGGAGGGGAGAAATGGTCGCGCCGGGACCAAAGGGCTGGCTGGGAACAGAGGTTTAGCCGGGAGCAGAGGTTTGGCCGGGAGAAAAGATCAGGCCGAGAGCAAAGGGGAGAACCGCAGAAAAGCTTTAGCTGAGATAAAAGATCAGGGCGGGAGCAGAGGTTTGGGCGGGAGAAAAGGTTGGGCAGGGAGAAAAGGTCGCACCGGGAGCAAAGGGTGGGCCGGGAGCCGAGGGTAAGCCAGGAAAAAGGTCAGACGCGCAGAAAAGATCTGGCCGGGAGCTCAGGACCGACGGGGAGAAAAGGTGGGGCGAGCTGGGGACCGACCCAGGGGAGGAGAGGGTGCCCAGGGAGGGCAGGGGCCAAGACGAGCCGGGGGTGGGGGGCAAGGGGAGGCCAGCAGCAGAAACGGGGTGGCGGCGGCCAGGGCCGAGGGGGAGGGCTGGAGCGGAGGGCGGCGGGCGCTCCGGGAACACCGGAGGCCGGGGACCAAGCGGAGGCCAGGCAGACGGCGGGGCCGGAGGCCAAGGCCAGGCGATGGGAGGACAAGGGGGATGGCGAGAGGGGAAAGGGGGGCGCGAGCGGCCAAAGGGCAAGGCCCGGACCAAGTTGGTCCTCGGGCCATAAGGGAGGGCGCGCAGAGCCAGGCCAGGCCAGGCCAGGCCAGGGGAGGGGGAGAGAGCCGGGGCGAGGGCAAGAGGGGAGGGCCCAAGATGGGGAAAAGCGGGGGAACACCGGGCCGTCCCATGGGGGCGGCGGTGGGGCCTGAGAGTCCAAAGCCACAAGAAGAAGAAGAAAAGAAGAATTAAAAGAAGAATCCTCCTCCGCTGGCTCCGCCTCCTCCTCCTACGCATCCTGCTGGTCAGGGCAAGGGAGGAGCAACTGGGGGGGGCCGGCTGGTCCGGCGGGGCCAGGCTGTCCAGCCGCTCGGGGCGTGAACCTGCCCCGGTGGTGGCGGCGACGGTGAGGGCGACTCGGAGGGTACGGCACCGCACCCCACCCCCCACCGACTCACGTGCTGGTGCTCTCCATCTTCTCCCACTAAGGTTGGTGTGGTCCCTCCGAGGGGCGGGCAGCAGCCTCCAGCGTCGGGTCCGGGCGGGCTGGGGCCGCGCTGCCAGCAGGCCCCACCATGGTTCGGGCCTGGGAGGGCAAGAGAAACAAACGCCAGAGTGAGCCAGCCAGCCAGCCACCCAGCGAGCCAGCTCCCACCTCCGGCCGAGCTGCCGGGCCCCTGCCCGACCGCCCTCTCTTGCGGCCGCGGTTCCGTGGACTAGGCCCCACGACGTCCGTGGCCATCAGCCGCCGCCGCCCCACCCGGACCCGCCCCCCCTCAGTCCGGAAAGGGGGCCAGCTGGGTGGGGAAGCGGCGGGGACTCCGTGGGGGCCTGGGCCGGCCTGGGGCGGGGAGGGCGGCGGGGGTTGCGGTGCTGCCCCTGTCCCCAGCCGAGCGGACCGGACGGGCCGGCCGCAAGGAGCCCGGAGCCCCGGCATCCCGGGATGGGCCTGCGTCTCATCCCGCGGCTTCCCCCGCCACCACTCAGCCAGGAAGGTACACCCCCCCCGCCGCCCCCCCCGTCCCCTTGGGTGGCAGCGCAGAGGCCACTCAGGGAGAGGGCCGAGGCGGCAGGGGGGTTGGACTCCAGGAGAAGATCGACGAGCCTCCAAGCCGGGGAGCTGCACCGGGCACCCGACGGGGGGATGACAGGGGCCCCGTAATGGGGTAGCGCCCAGTCCGCCACAGCGCACAGGTGGCGGGGATGTGGGCCTGAGCCCATGGGGAGGCAAGGGCCACCAGAGAGGCCCATGGCAACGGTCATGCCCGGGCGGACCCGGGAGACTGAGGGAGACGGGTCGGCCGGGAGGGGAAGGCAAGACGCGGAGAAGAAAAAAAAGCAGGGGGTGAAGGGAGACGGGAGGGGGGGCTAGGGGGAAAGTGGGGCCCGGGGACAGAGTGGGTCCGGGCGCCAAAAGGACGGGAGGGGGAAGGGGGCCGCGGGCATAAGGTGGGGCCGGGAAGCCAGCTGACGGGCCGCAAACCGGGGGACCTAGGACAAAGGGGAAGGCCCGGAGAAAAGGTACCGCGGAGAAAAAAGTCCGGACCCGGGAACAGGGGTCAGCGAGAGGAAAAGATCCGACGAGGAGTAAGGGGGTTGGGGGGGGTGAGGCGACGAGGGGACAGGGCCGGGAAAGGGGAGGCCCACAGCCGAGGGGAGGCCCGGACACAAAACGGAGCAGCCGAGGAGCAAAGGGTTCACCGGGAGCAGCGGTTGGGCCGGGAGCAAAGGTCAGACCCGCAGAAAAGGTTAGGCCGGGAGAAAAGGTCAGACCCGCAGAAAAGGTTAGGCCGGAAGAAAAGCTCAGGTCGGGAGCACAGGGCAGGCCGGGAGCAGAGGTTTAGCCGGGAGGAAACATTAGGCCGGGAGTAAAGGTCGGGCCGGGAGCAAAGGTCAGACCCGCAGAAAAGGATAGGCTGGAAGTAAAGGTCAGGTCGGGAGCTAAGGTCGGGCCGGGAGCAGAGGTTTAGCCAGGAACAGAGGTTTGGACGGGAGGAAAGATCAGGCCGGGAGCAAAGGGCTGACCCGCAGAAGAGGTTTAGCTGAGAGAAAAGGTCAGGCCGGGAGCAGAGGTTTGGCCGGGAGCAGAGGTTAGGCCGGAAGCAGAGGTGGGGCCGGGAGCAGAGGCCACACCCGTAGAAAAGGTCAGGCCGGGAGCAAAGGTCAGGCCCGCAGAAGATGTTTAGCTGAGAAAAAGGTCAGGCCGGGAGCAAAGGTGGGGCCGGGAGCAAAGGTCAGGTCTGCAGAAAAGGTTAATCCGGAAGAAAAAGGTCAGGTAGGGAGCACAGGTCAGGCCGGGAGCAGAGGTTTAGCCAGCAGAAAAGATGAGGACGGGAGCAACGGTCGGGCCGGGGCATTGGTTTAGCCGGGAGCAGCGGTTTGGCCGGGAGAAAAGATCAGGGCGGGAGCAAAGGGCAGACCCGAAGAAAAGGTGGGGCCGGAAGCAAAGGTCAGACCCGCAGAAAAGCTTTAGCTAAGATAAAAGGTCAGGCCGGGAGCAGAGGTATGGGAGGGAGAAAAGGTGGGGCCAGGAGAAAAGGTCGCGCTGGGAGCAAAGGGCGGGCCGGGAAACGAGGTTAAACCAGGAGCAAAGGTGAGACGTGCAGAAAAGGTCCAGCCGGGAGCTCAGAACCGACGGGGAGAAATGGTGGGGAGAGCTGGGGACCGACCCAGGGTAGGAGAGGGAGCCCGGGGAGGTCAGGGGCCAAGACGACCCGGGTGGGGGGCAAGGGGAGGCCAGCAGCAGAAACGTGGTGGAAGCCGCCAGGGCCGAGGGGGAGGGCCGGAGCCGAGGGCGGCGGGCGCTCCGCGAACACCGGAGGCCAGGGACCAAGCGGAGGCAAGGCAGACGGCGGGGCCGGAGGCCAAGGCCAGGCGACGGGAGGACAAGGGGGGTGGCGAGAGGGGAAAGGGGGGCGCGAGCGGCCAAAGGGCAAGGCCCGGACCAAGTTGGTCCTCGGGACATAAGGGAGGGCGCACAGAGCCAGGCCAGGCCAGGCCAGGCCAGGCCAGGGGAGGGGGAGAGAGCCGGGGCGAGGGCAAGAGGGGAGGGCCCAAAAAGGGGAAAAATGGGGGAAAACCGGGCTGTCCCGTGGGGGGGCCGGTGGGGCCGGAGAGTCCAAAGCCACAAGAAGAAGAAGAAGAAGAAGAAGAAGAAGAAGAAGAAAAAGGAGAATCCTCCTCCCTCCTCCGCTGGCTCCGGCTCCTCCTCGTACGCATCCTGCTGGTCGGGGTAAGGGAGGAGGAGGTGGGGGGGCCGGCTGGGGCGGCGGGGCCAGGCTGTCCAGCCACTCGGGGCGGGATCCTGCCCCTGCGGCGGCGGCGACAACGGTGAGGGCAACTCGGAGGATCCGGCGCCGCCCCCCCACCCTGACTCACGTGCAGGTGCTCTCCATCTTCTCCCACTAAGGTCGGTGTGGCCCCGCCGAGGGGCGGGCAGCAGCCTCCAGCGTCGGGCCTGGGCGGGCCGGGGCAGCGCCGCCAGCAGACCCCACTGTGATTCGGGCCTGGGAGGGCAAGAGAAACAATGGCCAGAGTGAGCCAGCCAGCCAGCCACCCAGCAAGCCAGCTCTCACCTCCGGCCGAGCTGCGGGGCCCCTTCCCGCCCGCCCTCCCTCTCTGGCGGCCGCGGTTCTGTGGACTAGGCCCCACGACGTCCGTGGCCATCAGCCGCAGCCGCCCCACCCGGACCCGCCCCCCGCGAGACCGGAAAGGGGGCCAGCTGGGCGGGGGAGTGGCAGGGTCTCCGCGGGGGCCCGGGCCGGCCTGGGGCGAAGAGGGTGGCGGGGGTTGTGGTGCTGTGCCTGTCCCCCGTTGAGAGGACCGGATGGGCCGGCCGCAAGGAGCCCGGAACCCCGGGGTTCCGGGAGGGGCCTGTGTCTCAACCCGTGTCTTCCCCCGCCACCACTCACCCAGGAAGACACACTCCCCCCGCCGCCACTCCCGCCCACTGGGGTGGCAGCGCAGCGGCCACTCAAGCAGAGGGCCGAGGCAGCTGGGGGGTCGGACCCCAGGAGAACACCGATCAGCCTCCAAGCCCGGGAGCGGCACCGGCCATCCGATGGGGGGCCGACAGGGGCCCCACAGTGGGGCGGCGCCGAGTCCGGCACAGCGCACAGGTGGCGGGGGGGGGGCTGGGGCCATGGGGAGGCGAGGGCCACCAGAGAGGCCCGTGGCAACGGTCAGGCCCGGGCGGACCCGGGAGACCGAGGGAGACGGGTCGGCCGGGAGGAGAAGGCGAGACGGGGAGAGGAAAAAAAAGCCGGGGGCGAGGGGAGACAGGCGGGGGTGCTGGGGGGAAAGTGGAGCTCGGGAACAGAGTGGGGGTGGGCCCCAAAAGGACGGGAGGGGGAAGGGGGAGGCCGGGAGGAGAAAGGGGGTCGAGGGCAAAAGGTGGGGCCGGGAAGCCAGCTGACGGGCCGCGAAACGGGGGGCCTAGGACAAAAGGGGAGGCCCAGAGAAACGGGACCGCGGCGAAAAAAGGCCGGACCCTGGAACAGGGGTCGGCGAGAGGAAAAGATCCGACGAGGAGTAAAGGGGTTGGGGGGGAGAGGCGACGAGGGGACGGGGCCGGGAAAGGGGAGGCCCACAGCCGAGGGGAGGCCCGGACACAAAACGGAGCAGCCGAAGAGCAAAGGGTTCACCGGGAGCAGCGGTTGGGCCGGGAGAAAAGATCAGGCCAGGAGCAAAGATCGGGGCGGGACAAAAGGTCAGACCCGCAGAAAAGGTTAGGCCGGAAGAAAAGCTCAGGTCGGGAGCACAGGGCAGGCCGGGAGTAGAGGTTTAGCCGGGAGGAAATATAAGGCCGGGAGCAAAGGTCGGGCCGGGAGCAGACGTCTAGCCGGAAGCAGAGGTTTGGCCGGGAGCAAAGGTGGGGCCGGAAGCAAAGGTCAGACCCACAGAAAAGGTTAATCCGGAAGAAAAACGTCAGGTCGGGAGCACAGGTCAGGCCGGGAACAGAGGTTTAGCTGGGAGAAAAGATTAGGCGGGGAGCAAAGGTCGGGCCGGAAGCAGAGGCTTGGCCGGGAGAAAAGGTGGGGCGGGGAGAAATGGTCGTGCCGGGACCAAAGGCCTGGCCGGGAACAGAGGTTTAGCCGGGAGCAGAGGTTTCGCCGGGAGAAAAGATCAGGCCGGGAGCAAAGGTCGGGCCGGGAGCACAGGTTTAGCCGCGAGCAGAGGTTTGGACGGGAGGAAAGATCAGGCCGGGAGCAAAGGGCAGACCCGCAGAAGAGGTTTAGCTGAGAGAAATGGTCAGGCCGGGAGCAGAGTTTTGGCTGGTAGCAGAGGTTTGGCCGGGAGAAAAGACCAGGCCGGGAGCAAAGATCGGGCCGGGAGCACAGGATTACCCGGGAACCCAGGTTTGGACGGGAGGAAAGATCAGGCCGGGAGCAAAGGGCAGACCCGCAGAAGAGGTTTAGCTGAGAGAAAAGGTCAGGCCGGGAGCAGAAGTTTGGCTGGGAGCAAAGGTGGGGCCGGGAGCAGAGGCCAGACCCGCAGAAAAGGTCAGGCCGGGAGCAAAGGTCAGGCCCGTAGAAGAGGTTTAGCTGAGAGAAAAGGTCAGGCTGGGAGCAGAGGTTTCGCCGGGAGGAAAGCTGGGGGCGGGAGCAAAGGTCAGGCCCGCAGAAAATGTTAATCCGGAAGAAAAAGGTCAGGTCGGGAGCACAGGTCAGGCCGGGAACAGAGGTTTAGCTGAGAGAAAAGATGAGGCGGGGAGCAAAGGTCGGGGCGGGAGCAGAGGTTTGGCCAGGAGCAGAGGTTTGGCCGGGAGAAAAGATCAGGCCGGGAGTAAAGGTCGGGCCGGGAGCACAGGTTTAGCCTTTAGCCGGGAGCAGAGGTTTGGACGGGAGGAAAGAACAGGCCGGGAGCAAAGGGCAGATCCGCAGAAGAGGTTTAGCTGAGAGAAAAGGTCAGGCCAGGAGCAGAGGGCAGACCAGGGCGGGGCCAGACTGTCCAGCCGCTGTGCCGGGATCCTGACACGGCGGCGGCGGCGACGACGGTGAGGGCGACTCGGAGGGTACGGCGCCGTCCCCCCCCCCAAACCCACGTGCAGGTGCTCTCCATATTCTCCCACTAAGGTTGGTGTGGCCCCGCCGAGGGGCAGGCAGCAGCCTCCAGCGTCGGGACCGGGTGGGCCGGGGCGGCGCTGCCAGCAGGCCCCACCGTGGTTCGGGCCTGGGAGGGCAAGGGAAACAAACGCCAGAGTGAGCCAGCCAGCCAGCCACCCAGCGAGCCAGCTCCCACCTCCGGGCGAGCTGCGGGGCCCCTGCCTGCCCTCTCTGGCGGCCGCGGTTCCGTGGACTAGGCCGGTCCGTGGCCATCAGCCGCCCCTGCCCCACCCGGACCAGCCCCACTCTCAGCCCCGAAAGGGGGCCAGCTGGGCGGGGGATGGGCAGGGTCTCCGCGGGGGCCGGGCCCGGCCTGGGGCGGGGATGGCGGCGGGGGTTTCGGTGCTGCGCCTATCCCTAGCCTAGCGGACCGGACGGGCTGGCCGCAAGGAGCCCGGACCCCTGGAGTCCCGCGACGTGCCTGCGTCTCATCCCGCGGCTTCCCCTGCCACCACTCACCCAGAAAGACACACCCCCCCCACGCCGCGGCCCCCCTGCCCCCTAGGGTGGCAGCGCAGGGGCCACTCAGGGAGGGGGCCGAGGTGGCAGGGGGGTCGGACCCCAGGAGAACACCGACGAGCCTCCAAGCCCGGGAGCGGCAGGGGACGCCCGACGGTGGGCCGACAGGGGCCCCACAATGGGTTGGTGCCCAGTCCGCTACAGCGCACAGGTGGCGGGGGGGGGGGGGGCTGGGCCCATGGGGAGGTGAGGGCCACCAGAGAGGCCTGTGGCAACGTTCATCCCCGGGCGGACCCGGGAGACCGAGGGAGACGGGTCGGCCGGGAGGAGAAGGTGAGACGGGGAGAAGAAAACAAAGCGGGGGGCGAGGGGAGACGGGAGGGGGGGCTGGGGGGAAAGTGGGGCTCGGGGACAGAGTGGGGCCGGGCACCAAAAGGACGGGAGGGGGAAGGGGGAGGTCGGGAGGAGAAAGGGGGTCGAGGGCAAAAGGTGGGGCCGGGAAGCCAGCTGACGGGCCGCGAAACGGGGGACCTAGGACAAAGGGGGAGGCCCGGAGAAAAGGAACCGTGGCGAAAAAACTCCGGACCCTGGAAGAGGGGTCGGCGATAGGAAAAGGTCCGACGAGGGGTAAGGGGGTTGCGGGGGCGAGGCGATGAGGGGTCGGGGCCGGGAAAGGGGAGGCCCACAGCCGAGGGGAGGCCCGGACACTAAACGGAGCAGCCGAGGAGCAAAGGGTTCACCGGGAGCAGAGGTTGGGCCGGGAGGAAAGGTCACACCCGCAGAAAAGGTTAGGCCGGAAGAAAAGTTCAGGTCGGGAGCACAGGGCAGGCCGGGAGCAGAGGTTTAGCCGGGAGGAAAGATTAGGCCGGGAGCAAAGGTCGGGCCAGGAGCAGAGGTTTGGCCGGGAGCAAAGGTGGGGCCCGCAGCAGAGGCCAGACCCGCAGAAAAGGTCAGGCCGGGAGCAAAGGTCAGGCCCGCAGAAAAGCTTAGCCCGGAAGAAAAACGTCGGGCCGGAAGAAAAGGTCTGGCCGGGAGCAGATGTTTGGCCGGGAGAAAAGGTGGGGCCGGGAGCAAATGTCAGGCCCGCAGAAAAGGTCAATCCGGAAGAAAAAGATAAGGTCGGGAGCACAGGTCAGGCCGGAGCAGAGGTTTATCCGGGAGAAAAGATCAGGCCGGTAGCAAAGGTCGGGCCGGGAGCAGAGGTTTAGCTGGGAGCAGAGGTTTGGCCGGGAGAAAAGATCAGGCCGGGAGCAAAGGTTGGGCCGGGAGCACAGGTTTAGCCGGGAGCAGAGGTTTGGCCGGGAGAAAATATCAGGCCGGGAGCAAAGGGCAGACCCACAGAAAAGTTCAGGCCGGAAGAAAAAGGTGGGGCCGGAGGAAAAGGTTTGGCCGGGAGTAAAGGGCAGGGCGGGAGCAAAGGTCAGACGCACAGAAAAGGTCCGGCCGGGAGCTCAGGACCGACGGGGAGAAAAGGTGGGGCGAGCTGGGGACCGCCCAGGGGAGGAGAGGGAGCCCGGGGTGGCCAGGGGCCAAGACGAGTCGGGGGGTGTAAGGGGAGGCAAGCAGCAGAAACGGGGTGGCGGCGGCCAGGGCCGAGGGGGAGGGCCGGAGCCGAGGGCGGCGAGCGGTCCGGGAACACCGGAGGCCAGAGACCAAGCGGTGGCCAGGCAGACGGCCGGGCCCGAGGCCAAGGCCAGGCGACGGGAGGACAAGGGGGTCGGCGAGAGGTTAATGGGGGACGCGAGGGGCAAAAGGGCAAGGCCGGGACCAAGGGGGGCCGGGCGAAAAGCAGGCGGGAGGGGGCAAACGGGAGCCGGGGCCTAAGGGCAGTGCCGGAGCCGCCGGGAGGAGGCCCCGACAACGGCTGGGGCGAGGGAAACGGCGCCGGGCCGGGGCCAAGGGGTGGCCTCGGGCCAGAAGGGAGGGCATGCAGAGCCAGGCCAGGCCAGGCCAGGCCAGGCCAGGGGGAGAGAGGCGGGGCGAGGGCAAGAGGGGAGGGACACAGACGGGGAAAACCGGGGGAAGACCGGGCCGGCCCGTTGGGGGGCCAGGGGGGCCGGAGAGGCCAAAGCCACAAGAAGAAGAAGAAGAAAAAGAAGAAGAAAAAGAAGAAGAAAAAGAAGAAGAAAAAGAAGAAGCCTCCTCCGCTTGCTGCTCCTCCTCCTACTACTTCGTGGCCTGCTGGTCGGGGGCAAGGGGGTGGGGGAGGGCCGGTCTTGCGGGGCCTGGCTGTACAGACGCTCGGGGCGAGAGCCTACCCTGGCGAAACCTAGGACAAAGGGGAGGCCTGGAGAAAAGGGACCGTGGCGACAAAAGGCTGGGCCCGGGAACAGGGGTCGGCGAGAGGAAAAGGTCCGACGAGGGGAAAAGGGGGTGGGGGGGGCGAGGCGACAAGGGGACGGGGACGGGAGAGGGGAGGCCCACAGCCGAGGGGAGGCCCGGACACCAAACAGAGCAGCCGAGGAGCAAAGGGTTCACCGGGAGCAGAGGTTGGGCCGGGAGCAAAGGTCAGACCCGCAGAAAAGGTTAGGCCGGGAGCAAAGGTCAGACCCGCAGCAAAGGTTAGGCCGGAAGAAAAGGTCAGACCGGCAGAAAAGGTTAGGCCGGAAGAAAAGGTCAGACCCGCAGAAAAGGTTAGGCCGGAAGAAAAGGTCAGGTTGGGAGCACAGGTCAGGCCGGGAGTAGAGGTTAGGCTGGGAGAAAAGATTAGGCGGGTAGCAAAGTTCGGGCCGGGAGCAGAGATTTGGCCGGGAGCAGAGGTTAGGGCGGGAGAAAAGATCAAGCCGGGAGCAACGGTCGGGCCGGGAGCACAGGTTTAGGCAGGAGCAGAGGTTTGGACGGGAGGAAAGATCAGGCCGGGAGCAAAGGGCAAACCTGCAGAAGAGGTTTAGCTGAGAGAAAAGGTCAGGCCGGGAGCAGAGGTTTGGACAGGAGCAGAGGTTTGGCTGGGAGAAAAGATCAGGCCGGGAAAAAAGGTCGTACCGGGAGCACAGGTTTAGCTGGGAGCACAGGTTTAGCCGGGAGCAGAGGTTTGGCCGGGAGAAAAGATCAGGCCGGGAACAAAGGGCAGACCCGCAGAAGAGGTTTAGCTGAGAGAAAAGGTCAGGCCGGGAGCAGAGGTTTGTCTGGGAGCACAGGTTTGTCTGGGAACAGAGGTAAGGCCGGGAGCAGAAGTAAGGCCGGGAGAAAAGGTGGGGCCGGGAGCAAAGGGCAAGGCCGGAGCAAAGGTCAGACCCGCAGAAAAGGTCAGGTCGGGAGCACAGGTCAGGCCGGAAGCAGAGGTTTAGCCAGCATAAAAGATTAGGCTGGGAGCAAAGGTCAGACCAGCAGAAGAAGTTAGGCGGGAAGAAAAGGTCTGGCCAGGAGCAGAGGTTTAGCCGGGACGAAAGATTACGCCGGGAGCAAAGGTGGGGCCGGGAGCAGAGGCCAGACCCGCAGAAAAGGTCAGGCCGGAAGACAAAGGTCAGGTCGCGAGCACAGGTCAGACCGGGAGCAGAGGTTTAGCCAGCAGAAAAGATTAGGACGGGAGCAAAAGTCGGGCCGGGAGCAGAGGTTTAGCCGGGAGCAGCAGTTTGGCCAGGAGAAAAGATCAGGCCGGGAGCAAAGGGCAGACCCGCAGAAAAGCTTTAGCTGAGATAAAAGGTCAGGCTGGGAGCAGAGTTTTGGGCGGGAGAAAAGGTGGGGCCGGGAGAAAAAGTCGCGCCGGGAGCAAAGGACGGGCCAGGAGCCCAGGGTAAGCCAGGAGGAAAGGTCAGACGCGCAGAAAAGGTCCGGCTGGGAGCTCAGGAATGACGGGGAGAAAAGGAGGGGCGAGCTGGGCACCGACCCAGGGGAGGAGAGGGAGCCCAGGGAGGGAAGGGGACAAGACGAGCCGGGCGGGGTGGGGGGCAAGGGGAGGCCAGCAGCAGAAACGGGGTAGAGGCGGCCAGGGCCGAGGGGGAGGGCCGGAGCCGAGGGCGGCGCAGAGCCAGGCCAGGCCAGGCCAGGGGAGGGGGAGAGAGCCGGGGTGAGGGCAAGAGGGGAGGGCCCAAGACGGGGAAAAGTGGGGGAACACCAGGCCGTCCCGTAGGGGCGCCGGTGGGGCCGGAGTGTCCAAAGCCACAAGAAGAAGAAGAAAAAGAAGAAGAAGAAACAGAAGAATCCTCCTCCGCTGGCTCCGCATCCTCCTCCTACGCATCCTGCTGGTCGGGGCAAGGGAGGAGGAGGTGGGGGGGGCCGGCTGCTCTGGCGGGGCCAGGCTGTCCAGCCACTCGGGGCGGGATCCTGCCCCGGCGGCGACGACGGTGAGGGCGACTCGGTGGGTCCGGCGGCGCCCCCCCACCCCCGACTCAGGTGCAGGTGCTCTCCAGCTTCTCCCACTAAGGTCGGTGTGGCCCCGGTGAGGGGCGGGGAGCAGCCTCCAACGTCGGGCCCGGGCGGGCCGGGGCGGCGCCGCCGGCAGGCCCCACCGTGGTTAGGGCCTGGGATGGCAAGAGAAACAAAGGCCAGAGTGAGCCAGCCAGCCAGCCACCCAACGAGCCAGCTCCCACCTCCAGCCGAGCTGTGGGGCCCCTGCCCGCCCGCCCGCCCTCTCTGGCGGCCGCAGTTCCGTGGACTAGACCCCGCGACGTCCGTGGCCATCAGCCACCCCCGCCCCACCCGGACCCGCCCCCCCCGAAGCCGGAAAGGGGGCCAGCTGGGCGGCAGAGCGGCAGGGTCTCCGCGGGGGCCCGGGCCAGCCTGGGGCGGAGCGGGCGGCGGGGGTTGCGGTGCTGCGCCTGTCCCCAGCCGAGCGGACTGGACGGGCCGGCCGCAAGGAGCCCGGAGCCCCGGGGTCCCGGGAGGGGCCTGCGTCTGATCCCGTGGCTTCCCCCGCCACCAATCACCCAGGAAGACACACCACCCCCGCCGCCCCCCCTGCCCCCTGAGGTGGCAGTGGAGCGGCCACTCAGGGAGAGGGCCAAGGGGGCAGGGGGTCGGACCCCAGGAGAACACCGACGAGCCTCCACGCCCGGGAGCGGAACCAGGCACCCGACGGGGGGCCGAAAGGGGCCCCACAATGGGGCGGCACCCAGTCCACCACAGCGCACAGGTGGCAGGGGGGGGCCTGGGCCCATAGGGACGCGAGGGCCACCAGAAAGGCCTGTGGCAACGGTCAGGCCCGGGCGGACCCGGGAGACCGAGAGAGACGGGTCGGCCGGGAGGAGAAGGCGAGAAGGGGAGAAGAAAAAAAAGCAGGGGGCGAGGGGAGAGGGGCGGGGGTGCTGGGGGGAAAGTGGGGCTCGGGAACAGAGTGGGGGCGGGCCCCAAAAGGACGGGAGGGGGAAGAGGGAGAAGGGGAGGAGAAAGGGCGCCGAGGGCAAAAGGTGGGGCCGGGAAGCCAGCTGACGGGCCGCGAAACGGGGGACCTAGGAAAAAGGGGGAGGCCAGAGAAAAGGGACCGCGGCGAAAAAAGGCAGGGCCCGGGAACAGGGTTCGGCGAGAGGAAAACGTCCCATGAGGGGTTGGGTGGGGGCGGGGCGAGGCGACGAGGGGAAGGGGCCGGGAAAGGGGAGACCCACAGCCGAGGGGAGGCCCGCACACAAAACGGAGCAGCCGAGGAGCAAAGGGTTCACCGGGAGCAGAGGTTGGGCCGGGAGCAAAGGGCAGACCCGCAGAAAAGGTTAGGCCGGAAGAAGAGGTCAGGTCGGGAGCACAGGGCAGGCTGGGAGCAGAGGTTTAGCCGGGAAGAAAGATTAGGCCGGGAGGAAAGATCGGGCCGGGAGCAGAGGTTTAGCCGGGAGCAGAGCTTTGGCCGGGAGCAAAGGCGGGGCCGGGAGCAGAGGCCAGACCCCCAGAAATGGTCAGGCCGGGAGCAAAGGTTTGGCCGGGAGCAGAGGTTTGGCCGGGAGAAAAGGTGGGGCCCGGACCAAAGGGCAGGGCAGGAGCAAAGGTCAGACCCGCAGAAAAGGTCAGGTCGGGAGCACAGGTCATGCCGGGAGCAGAGGTTTAGCGAGCAGAAAAGATTAGGCCGGGAGCAAAGGTCAGACCCACAGAAGAAGTTAGGCGGTAAGAAAAAGGTATGGCCGGGAGCAGAGGTTTAGCGGGGAGGAAAGGTGGGGCGGGGAGAAAAGGTGGGGCGGGGAGAAAAGTTCGCGCCGGGAGCAAAGGGCGGGCCGGGAACAGAGGCTTAGCCGGGAGCCGAGGTTTGGAAGGGAGAAAAGATCAGGCCGGGAGCAGAGGTTTGGCCAGGAGCAGAGGTTTGGCCAGGAGCAGAGGTTTGGCCGGGTGCAGAGGTTTGGCTGGGAGAAAAGATCAGGCCGGGAGCAAAGGTCGGGGCGGGAGCACAGGTTTAGCTGGGAGAAGAGCTTTGGAAGGGAGGAAAGATCAGGCCGGGAGCAAAAGGCAGACCCGCAGAAGAGGTTTAGCTGAGAGAAAAGGTAAGGCCGGGAGTAGAGGTTTGGCCAGGAGAAAAGGTGGGGCCAGGAGCAAAGGGCAGGCCGGGAGCAGAGGCCAGACCCGCAGAAAAGGTCAGGCCAGAAGAAAAAGGTCAGGTCGGGAGCACAGGTCAGACCGGGAGCAGAGGTTTAGCCAGCAGAAAAGATTAGGACGGGAGCAAAGGTCGGGCCGGGAGCAGAGGTTTAGCCGGGAGCAGAGGTTTGGCCGGGAGCAAGGGTGAGGCCGGGAGCAGAGGCCAGACCCACAGAAAAGGTCAGGCCGGGAGCAAAGGTCAGGCCCGCAGAAGAGGTTTAGCTGAGAGAAAAGGTCAGGCCGAGAGCAGAGGTTTGGCCGGGAGAAAAGATGGGGCCGGGAGCAAAGGTCAGGCCCTCAGAAAAGGTTAATCAGGAAGAAAAAGGTCAGGTCGGGAGCACAGGTCAGGCCAGGAACAGAGGTTTAGCCGGGAGAAAAGATTAGGCGGGGAGCAAAGGTCGGGCCGGGAGCAGAGGTTTGGCAGGGAGCAGAGGTTTGACCGGAAGAAAAGGCGGGGTGGGGAGAAAAGGTCGCGCCGGGAGCAAAGGGCGGGCCGGGAACAGAGGTTTAGCCGGGAGCAGAGGTTTGGCCGGGAGAAAAGATCAGGCCGGGAGCAAAGGTGGGGCCGGGAGCACAGGTTTAGCCAGGAGCAGAGGTTTGGATGGGAGGAAAGATCAGGCCGGGAGCAAAGGGCAGACCCGCAGAAGAGGTTTAGCTGAGAGAAAAGGTCAGGCCGGGAGCAGAGGTTTCGCCGGGAGCAGAGGTTTGGCCAGGAGAAAAGATCAGGCCGGGAGCAAAGGTCGGGCCGGGAGCACAGGTTTAGCTGGGAGCAGAGGTTCGAACGGGAGGAAAGATCAGGCCGGGAGCAAAGGGCAGACGCACAGAAGAGGTTTCGCTGAGAGAAATGGTCAGGCCGGGAGCAGAGGTTTGGCCTGGAGAAAAGGTGGGGCCGGAAGTAAAGTTCAGGCCCGCAGAAAAGGTTAATCCGGAAGAAAAAGGTCAGGCCGGGAACAGAGGTTTAGCCAGGAGAAAAGATTAGGCGGGGAGCAAAGTTCGGGCCCGGAGCAGAGGTTTGGCCGGGAGCAGAGGTTTGGCCGAGAGAAAAGGTGGGGCGGGGAGAAAAGGTCACGCCGGGAGCAAAGGCCGGGCCGGGAGCACAGGTTTAGCCGGGAGCAGAGGTTAGGACGGGAGGAAAGATCAGGCTGGGAGCAAAGGGCAGACCCGCAGAAGAGGTTTAGCTGAGAGAAAAGGTCAGGCCGGAAGCTGAGGTTTGGCCGGGAGCAGAGGTTTGGCCGGGAGGAAAGATTAGGCTGGGAGCAAAGGTCGGGCCGGGAGCAGAGGTGGGGCCGGGAGCAAAGGTTAGGCCCGCAGAAAAGCTTAGGCCGGAAGAAAAGGGTTGGGCCAGAAGAAAAGGTCTGGCTGGGAACAGAGGTTTGGCCGGGAGAAAAGGTGGGGCCGGGACCAAAGGTCAGGCCCGCAGAAAAGGTTATTCCGGAAGAAAATGGTAAGGTCGGGAGCACAGGTAACGCCGGGAGCAGAGGTTTAGCCGGCAGAAAAGATCAGACCGGGAGCAAATGTCGGGCCGGGAGCAGAGATTTAGCTGGGAGTAGAGGTTTGGCCGGGAGAAAAGATCAGGCCGGAAGCAAAGGTCGAGCCGGGAGCACAGGTTTAGCCAGGAGCAGAGATTTGGATGGGAGGAAAGATCAGGCCGGGAGCAAAGGGCAGACCCGAAGAAGAGGTTTAGCTGAGAGAAAAGGTCAGGCCGGGAGCAGAGGAGTGGCCGGGAGCAGAGGTTTGGCCGTGAGCCGAGGTCAGGCCGGGAGAAAAGGTGGGGCCGGGAGCAAAGGGCAGGGCGGGAGCCAAGGTCAGACCCGCAGAAAAGATCAGGTCGGGAGCACAGGTCAGGCCGGGATCGGAGGTTTAGCCAGCAGAAAAGTTTAGGCCGGGAGCAAAGGTCAAACCCGCAGAAGAAATTAGGCGGGAAGAAAAAGGTCTGGCTGGGAGCAGAGGTTTGGCCGGGAGGAAAGATTAGGCCGGGAGCAAAGGTCGGGCCGGGTGAACAGGTTTAGCCGGGAGCAGAGGTTTGGACGGGAGGAAAGATCAGGCCGGGAGCAAAGGTCAGACCCGCAGAAAAGGACAGGTCGGGAGCATAGGTCAGGCCGGGAGCAGAGGTTTAGCCAGCAGAAAAGTTTAGGCCGGGAGCAAAGGTCAAACCTGCAGAAGAAATTAGGGGGGAAGAAAAAGGTCTGTCTGGGAGCAGAGGTTTAGCCAGGAGGAAAGATAAGGCCGGGAAGAAAGATTAGGCCGGGAGCACAGGTGGGGCCGGGAGCAGAGGCCAGACCCGCAGAAAAGGTCAGGCCAGAAGAAAAATGTCAGTTCGGGAGCACAGGTCAGGCCGGGAGCAGAGGTTTAGCCGGGAGCAGAGGTTTGGCCGGGAGCAAAGGTGGGGCCGGGAGCAGAGGTGGGGCCGGGAGCAAAGGTTAGGCCCGCAGAAAAGGTTATTCCGGAAGAAAAAGGTAAGGTCGGGAGCACAGGTCAGGCCAGGAGCAGAGGTTTAGCCGGCAGAAAAGATCAGGCTGGGAGCGAAGGTCGGGCCGAGAGCACAGATTTAGCCAGGAGCAGAGGTTTGGATGGGAGGAAAAATCAGGCCGGGAGCAAAGGGCAGACCCGAAGAAGAGGTTTAGCTGAGAGAAAAGGTCAGGCCGGGAGAAGAGGTGGGGCCGGGAGCAAAGGGCAGGGCGGGAGCAAAGGTCAAACCTGCAGAAAAGGTGAGGCCGGAAGAAAAAGGTCAGGTCGGGAGCACAGGTCAGGCCGGGAGCAGAGGTTTAGCCAGCAGAAAAGATTAGGACGGGAGCAAAGGTCGGGCCGGGAGCAGAGGTTTAGCTGGGAGCAGCAGTTTGGCCGGGAGAAAAGATCAGGCCGGGAGCAAAGGCAGACCCGCAGAAAAGTAGGGGCCGGAAGCAGAGAGCAGACCCGCAGAAAAGGTCAGCCCGGGAGGAAAGGTCAGGCCCGCAGAAGAGGTTTAGCTAAGATAAAAGGTCAGGCCGGGAGCAGAGGTTTGGCCAGGAGAAAAGGTGGGCCCGGGAGCAAAGGTCAGGCCCAGAGAAAAGGTTAATCCGGAAGAAAAAGGTCAGGTCGGGAGCACAGGTCAGGCCAGGAACAGAGGTTTAGCCGGGTGAAAAGATTAGGCAGGTTGCAAAGGTCGGGCCGGGAGCAGAGGTTTGGCCGGGAGCAGAGGTTTGGCCGGGCGAAAAGGTGGGGCGGGGAGAAAAGGTCGCGCCGGGAGCAAAGGGCGGGCCGGGAACAGAGGTTTAGCCGGGAGCAGAGGTTTGGCCGGGAGAAAAGATCAGGCCGGGAGCAAAGGTGGGGCCGGGAGCACAGGTTTAGCCGGGAGCAGAGGTTTGGACGGGAGGAAAGATCAGGCTGGGAGAAAAGGGCAGACCCACCGAAGAGGTTTAGCTGAGCGAAAAGGTCAGGCCGGGAGCAGAGGTATGGCCAGGAGCAGAGGTCAGGCCGGGAGAAAAGGTGGGGCCGGAAGCAAAGGTGGTGCCGGGAGCAAAGGGCAGGGCTGGTGCAAAGGTCAGACCCGCAGAAAGTGTCAGGTCGGGGGCACAGGTCAGGCCGGGAGCAGAGGTTTAGCCAGCAGAAAAGATTAGGCCGGGATCAAAGGTCAGACCCGCAGAAGAGGTTAGGCAGGAAGAAAAAGGTCTGGCCGGGAGCAGAGGTTTAGCCGGGAGGAAAGATTAGGCCGGGAGCAAAGGTGGGGCCGGGAGCAGAGGCCAGACCCACAGAAAAGGTCAGGCCGGAAGAAAAAGGTCAGGTCGGGAGCACAGGTCAGGCCGGGAGCAGAGGTTTAGCCAGCAGAAAATATTAGGATGGGAGCAAAGGTCGGGCCGGGAGCAGAGGTTTAGCCGGGAACAGCGGTTTGGCCGGGAGAAAAGATCATGCCGGGAGCAAAGGGCAGACCCGCAGAAAAGGTGGGGCCGGAAGCAAAGGTCAGACCCACAGAAAAGCTTTAGCTGAGATAAAAGGTCAGGCCGGGAGCAGAGGTTTGGGTGGGAGAAGAGGTGGGGCCCGGAGAAAAGGTCGCACCGGGAGCAAAGGGCGGGCTGGGAGCCGAGGTTAAGCCAGGAGCAAAGGTCAGACGTGCAGAAAAGGTCCGGCCGGGAGCTCAGGACCGACGGGGAGAAAAGGTGGGGCGAGCTGGGGACCGACCCAGGGGAGGACAGCGAACCCGGGGAGGGCAGGGGCCAAGACGAGCCTGGGGGGGGGCAAGAGGACGCCAGCAGCAGAAACGGGGTGGCGGCGGCCAGGGCCGAGGGGGAGGGCTGGAGCCGAGGGCGGCGGGCGCTCCGGGAACACCAGAGGCCGGGGACCAAGTGGAGGCCAGGCAGACGGCGGGGCCTGAGGCCAAGGCCAGGTGACCGGAGGACAAGGGGTGTGGCGAGAGGGGAAAGGGGGGGCGCGACCGGCCAAAGGGCAAGGCGGGGACCAAGGGGGGGCCTCAGGCCAGAAGGGAGGGTGCTCAGAGCCAGGCCAGGCCAGGGGAGGGGGAGAGAGCCGGGGAGAGGGCAAGAGGGTCGGGCCCAAGACGGGGAAAAGCGGGGGAACACTGGGCCGTCCTGTGGGGGCCCAGTGGGGCCTGAGAGTCCAAAGGAAGAAGAAGAAGATGAAGAAGAAGACGAAGACGAAGACGAAGATGAAGAAGACGAAGACGAAGAAGACGAAGAAGAAGACGAAGAAGACGAAGAAGAAGACGAAGAAGACGAAGAAGAAGAAGAAGAAGAAGAAGACGAAGAAGACGAAGAAGACGAAGAAGACGAAGACGAAGACGAAGAAGAAGCAGAAGAAGAAGAAGAAGAAGAAGAAGAAGAAGAAGAATCCTCCTCCCCTGGCTCCGCCTTCTCCTCCTACGCATCCTGCTGGTCAGGGCAAGGGAGGAGGAGGTGGCGGGGGGTGGCTGGTCCGGCGGGGCCAGGCTGTCCAGCCACTTGGGGCGGGATCCTGCCCCTGCGGCGGCGGCGACGATGGTGAGGGCAATTCGGAGGTTCCGGCGCCGCCACCCCCGCCCCCCCGACTCACGTGCAGCTGCTCTCCATCTTCTCCCACTAAGGTCGGTGTGGCCCCGCCGAGGGGCGGGCAGCAGCCTCCAGCGTAGGGCCCGGGCGGGCCGGGGCAGCGCCGCCAGCAGGCCCCACCGTGGTTCGGGCCTGGGAGGGCAAGAGAAACAAAGGCCAGAGTGAGCCAGCCAGCCAGCCACCCAGCGAGCCAGCTCACACCTCCGGCCGAGCTGCGGGGCCCCTTCCCGCCTGCCCTCCCTCTCTGGCGGCCGCGGTTCCGTGGACTAGGCCCCGCGACGTCCGTGGCCATCAGCCACCCCTGCCCCACCCAGACCCGCCCCCCCGAGCCCGGAAAGGGGGCCAGCTGGGCGGCGGAGCGGCAGGGTCTCCGCGGGGGCCCGGGCCGGCCTGGGGCGGAGCGGCCGGCGGGGGTTGCGGTGCTGCACCTGTCTCCCGTCGAGCGGACCAGACGGGCCGGCCGCAAGGAGCCCGGACCCCCGGGGTCCCGGGAGGGGCCTGTGTCTCAACCCGTGGCTTCCCCCGCCACCACTCACCCAGGAAGACACACCCTCCCCGCCGCCCCTCCCACCCCCTGGGGTGGCAGCGCAGCGGCCACTCAAGCAGAGGGCCGAGGCGGCAGGGGGGTCGGAGCCCAGGAGAACACCGACCAGCCTCCAAGCCCGGGAGCGGCACCGGCCATCCGACGGGGGGCCGACAGGGGCCGCACAATGGGGCGGCGCCGAGTCCGCCACAGCGCACAGGTGGCGGGGAGGGGGGCTGGGGCCATGGGGAGGCGAGGGCCACCAGAGGGGTCCGTGGCAACGGTCAGGCCAGGGCGGACCCGGAAGACCGAGGGAGACGGGTCGGCCGGGAGGAGAAGGCGAGACGGGAGAGGAAAAAAAAGCGGGGGGCGAGGGGAGACGGGCGGGGGGGCTGGGGGGAAAGTGGGGCTTGAGAACAGAGTGGTGCCGGGCCCCAAAAGGACGGGAGGTGGAAGGGGGAGGCCGGGAGGAGAAAGGGGGTCGAGGGCAAAAGGTGGGGCCGGGAAGCCAGCTGACGGGCCGCGAAACGGGGGACCTAGGACAAAGGGGGAGGCCCGGAGAAAAGAAACCATAGCGAAAAAACTCCGGACCCTGGAAGAGGGGTCGGCAAGAGGAAAAGATCCGACGAGGAGTAAAGGGGTTGGGGGGGAGAGGCGACGAGGGGACGGGGCCGGGAAAGGGGAGGCCCACAGCCGAGGGGAGGCCCGGACACAAAACGGAGCAGCCGAGGAGCAAAGGGTTCACCGGGAGCAGAGGTTGGGCCGGGAGCAAAGGTCAGACCCGCAGAAAAGGTTAGGCCGGAAGAAAAGGTCAGGTCGGGAGCACAGGGCAGGCCGGGAGCAGAGGTTTAGCCGGGAGGAAAGATTAGGCCGGGAGCAAAGGTCGGGCCAGGAGCAGAGGTTTAGCCGGGAGCAGAGGTTTGGCCGGGAACAAAGGTGGGGCCGGGAGCAGAGGCCAGAACCGCAGAAAAGGTCAGGCCGGAAGAAAAAGGTCACGTCGGGAGCACAGGTGAGGCCGGGAGCAGTGGTTTAGCCAGCAGAAAAGATTAGGATGGGAGCAAAGGTCAGGCCGGGAGCAGAGGTTTAGCCGGGAGCAGCGGTTTGGCCGGGAGAAAAGATCAGGCCGGGAGCAAGGGGCAGACCCGCAGAAGAGGTTTAGCTGAGAGAAAAGTTCAGGCCGGGAGCAGAGGTTTGGGCTGGATTAAAGGTGGGGCCAGGCGAAAATGTCGTGCCGGGAGCAAAGGGCGGGCCGGGAGTCGAGGTTAAGCCAGGAGCAAAGGTCAGACGCCCAGAAAAGGTCCGGCCGGGAGCTCAGGACCGACGGGGAGAAAAGGTGGGGCGAACTGGGGACCGACCCAGGGGAGGAGAGGGAGCCCGGGGAGGGCAGGGGCCAAGACGAGCCGGGGGTGGGTGGGGGCAAGGGGAGGCCAGCAGCATAAATGGGGTGGCGGCGGACAGGGCCGAGGGGGAGGGCCGGAGCCACGGCGGCGGGCACTCCGGGAACACTGGAGGCCGGGGACCAAGCGTTGGCCAGGCAGATGGCGGGGCCGGAGGCCAAGGCCAGGCGACGGGAGGACAAGGGGGGTGGCGAGAGGGGAAAGGGGGGCGCGAGCGGCCAAAGTGCAAGGCCGGGACTTCGGTGGGGCCTCGGGCCAGGAGGGAGGGCGCGCAGAGCCAGGCCAGGCCAGGCCAGGCCAGGCCAGGGGAGGGGGAGAGAGCCGGGGCGAGGGCAAGAGGGGAGGGCACAAGACAGGGAAAAGCGGGGGAACACCGGGCCGTCCCGTGGGGGGGGCCGGTGGGGCCGGTGAGTCCAAAGCCACAAGAAGAAGAAGAGATAGACGAATTCTCCTCTGCTGGCTCCGCCTCCTCCTCGTACGCATCCTGCTGGTCGGGGCAAGGGAGGAGGAGGTGTGGGGGGGGCGGCTGGTCCGGCGGGGCCAGACTGTCCAGCCGCTGTGCCGGGATCCTGCCCCGGCGGCGGCGGCGGCGACAACGGTGAGGGCGACTCGGAGGGTCCGGCGCCGTCCCCCCCGCCCCGACTCACGTGCAGGTGCTCTCCATCTTCTCCCACTAAGGTCGGTGTGGCCCCGCCGAGGGGCGGGCAGCAGCCTACAGCGTCAGGACCGGGCAGGCCGGGGCGGCGCTGCCGGCAGGCCCCACAGTGGTTCGGGCCTGGGAGGGCAAGAGAAATAAACGCCAGAGTGAGCCAGCCAGCCAGCCAGCCACGTAGCGAGCCAGCTCCCACCTCCGGCTGAGCTGCGGGAACCTGCCCGCCCGCCCGCCTGCTCTGGCGGCCGCGGTTCCGTGGACTAGGCCCCGCATCGTCCGTGGCCTTCAGCCGCCCCCGCCCCACCCGGACCCGCCACCCCCTCAGCGCGGAAAGGGGGCCAGCTGGGCATGGGAGCAGCAGGTTCTCCGCAGGGGCCGGGGCAGGTCTGGGGGGGGAGGGCAGCGGGGGATGCGGTGCTGCGCCTGTCCCCAGCCGAGCGGACCGGACGGGCCGGCTGCAAGGACCCCGGACCCCCGGGGTCCCGGGAGGGGCCTGCATCTCATCCCGCGGCTTCCCCCGCCACCACTCACCCAGGAAGACACACATCCCCCGCCGCCCCCCCCGCCCCTTTGGGTGGCAGCACAGCGGCCACTCAGGGAGAGGGCCGAGGCGGCAGGGATGTCGGACCCCAGGAGAACACCGACGAGCCTCCAAGCCCGGGAGCGGCACCACGCACCCGATGGGGGGCCGAAAGCGGCCCCACAATGGATTGGCGCTGAGTCCGCCATAGGGCACAGGTGGCGGGGAGTGGGGAGGGGCCTGGGCCCATGGGGAGGCGAGGGCCACCAGAGTGTCCCGTGGCAACGGTCGGGCCCGGGCGGACCCGGGATACCGAGGGAGACGGGTCGGCCGGGAGGAGAAGGCGAGATGGGGAGAAGAAAAAAAAGGGGGGGCGAGGGGAGAAGGGCGGGGGGCTGGGGGGAAAGTGGGGCGAGGGGACAGAGTGGGGCCGGGAGCCAAAAGGACGGGAGGGGGAAGGGGGAGGCCGTGAGGAGAAAGGGGCCGAGGGCAAAAGGTGGGGCCGGGAAGCCAGCTGACCGTCAGCGAAACGGGGGACCTAGGATAAAGGGGGAGGCCCGGAGAAAAGGGACCGCAGCGAAAAAGGGCCGGGCCCGGGAACAGGGGTCGGCAAGAGGAAAAGGTCTGATGACGGGTAAGGGGGGTGGGGGGGCGAGGCGACGAGGGGACAGGGCCGGGAAAAGGTAGTCCCACAGCCGAGGGGAGGCCCGGACACAAAACGGAGCAGCTGAGGATCAAAGGGTTCACCAGGAGCAGAGGTTGGGCCGGCAGCAAAGGTCAGACCGCAGAAAAGGTTAGGCCGGAAGAAAAGGTCAGGTCGGGAGCACAGGGCAGGCCGGGAGCAGAGGTTTAGCCGGGAGGAAAGATTAGGCCGGGAGCAAAGGTCGAGCCAGGAGCCGAGGTTTAGCCGGGAGCAGAGGTTTGGCCGGCAGCAAAAGTGGGGCCGGTAGCAGAGGCCAGACCTGCAGAAAAGGTCAGGCCGGGAGCAAAGGTCAGGCCCACAGAAAAGGTTAGGCTGGAAGAAAAAGGTCAGGTCGGGAGCACAGGTCAGGCCGGGAGCAGAGGTTTAGCCTGGAGAAAAGATCAGGCCGTGAGGAAAAGTCGGGCCGGGAGCAGAGGTTTGGCCGGGAGCAGAGGTTTGGCCGGGAGAAAAGATCAGGCCGGGAGCAAAGGGCAGACCCGCAAAAAAGGTGGGGTCGGGAGCAAATGTCAGACCCACAGAAAAGGTCAGGCCGGAAGAAAAAGGTCGGGCTGGAGGAAAAGGTTTGGCCGGGAGCCAAGGGCAGGGCGGGACCAAAGGTCAGACGTGCAGAAAAGGTCCAGCCGGGAGCTCAGGACCGACAGGGAACAAGGTGGGGGGAGCTGGGGACCGACCCAGGGGAGGAGAGGGAGCCCGGGGAGGGCAGGGGCCAAGATGAGCCGGGGGGGGCAAGCGGAGGCCAGCAGCAGAAACTGGGTGGCGGCAGCTAGAGCCGAGGGGGAGGGCCGGGGCCGAGGGAGGCGAGCGCTCCGGGAACACCGGAGGCCGGGGACCAAGCGGAGGCCAGGCAGACGGCGGGGCCCGAGGCCAAGGCCAGGCGACGGGAGGACAAGGGGGGTGGCGAAAGGGGAAAGGGGGGCGCGAGGGGCCAAGGGGCAATGCCTGGACCAAGGGGGGCCGGGAGAAAAGCAGGAGGGGGGGGTCAAAGGGAAGCCGGGGCCATAGGGCAGCACCGGAGCCGCCGGGAGGAGGCCCCGACAACGGCTGGGGCGAGGGAAACGGCGCCAGGCCGGGGCCAAGGGGTGGCCTCGGGCCAGAAGGGAGGGCATGCAGAGCTAGCCCAGGCCAGGCCAGGCCAGGGGGAGAGAGCCGGGGAAAACCGGGGCAAGACCGGGACGGCCCGTGGGGGAGTCGGGGGGCCGGAGAGTCCAAAGGCACAAGAAGAAGAAGAAGAAAAAGAAGAAAAAGAAGAAGAAAAAGAAGAAGAAAAAGAAGAAGCCTCCTCCGCTTACTGCTTCTCCTCCTTCTCCTTCGCCTCCTGCTGGTCGGGGGCAAGGGCGGGGCGGTGGTCCTGCGGTGCCTTGCTGCCCAGCTGCTCGGGGCGAGAGCCCGCCCTGGTGGCGGGGGGGGCGGCTCTGAGGCTGCGGCGCCACCCCCCCAACGACTCACCTGCAGGTCCTCTCCTTCTCCTCCCGCGGCGGGGCTCGGGGCCCAAACACGGGGTGGCCCCAGCGAGGGGCGGGCATCATCCACCAGCTTCGGGCCCGGGCGGGCCGGGGTGGCGCCGCCGGCCGGCCCCACCGTGGTTCGGGCCTGGGAGGGCAAGAGAAAAAAAGGCCAGAGTGAGCCAGCCAGACAGACAGCGAGCCAGCTCCCACCTCCGGCCGAGCTGTGGGGCCCCAGCCAGCCTGCCCGCCCTCCCTGGCGGCCGGGGTTCCGTGGCCTTGGCCGCGCGACGTCCGTGGCCGTCAGCTGCCCCCCACCCACCCGGACCCGCCCCCCCTCGGCCCGGAAAGGGGGCCAGCTGGGCGGGGAAGCGGCAGGGTCTCCTCGGGGGCCGGGGCCGGCCTGGGGCGGGGAGGGCGGCGGGGGTAGCGTTGCTGCGCCGTCCCCAGCTGAGCGGAGCGGACTGGCCGGCCGCAAGGAGCCCGGACCCCCGGGGTGCCAGGAGGGGCCTGCGTCTCATCCCGCGGCTTCCCCCGACACCACTCACCCAGGAAAACACACCACCCCCCGCCACTCCCCCCACCCCCTGGGCTAGCAGCGCAGCAGCCACTCAGGGAGAGGGCCGAGGCGGGAGGGGGGTCGGACCCCAGGAGAAGATCGACGAGCCTCCAAGCCGGGGAGCGGCACCGGGCACCCGACGGGGGGCCGACAGGGGCCCCACAATGGGGCGGCACCCAGTCCGCCACAGCGCACAGGTGGCAGGGGGGTGGGGCCTGGGCCCATGGGGAGGTGAGGGCCACCAGAGAGGCCCGTGGCAATGGTCAGGACCGGGCGGACCCGGGAGACAGAGGGAGACGGGTCGGCCGGGAGTGGAAGGCGAGACGGGGAGAAGCAAAAAAAGCGGGGTGCGAAGGTAGACGGGCGGGGGGGGGCTGGGCGCAAAGTGGGGCCCGGGGACAGAGTGGAGCCGGGCGCCTAAAGGATGGGAGGGGGAAGGGGGAGGCCGGGAGGATAAAGGGGGAGGAGGGCAAAAGGTGGGGCCGGGAAACCAGCTGACGGGCCACAAACGAGGGACCTAGGACAAAGGGGGAGGTCCGGAGAAAAGGGACCGCGGCAACAAAAGGCCGGGCCTGGGAACAGGGGTCGGCGAGAGGAAAAGGTCCGATGAGGTGGGGGGACGAGGCGATGAGGGAACGGGGCCGGGAAAGGGGAGACCCACAGCCGAGGGGAGGCCCGGACACAAAACAGAGCAGCTGAGAAGCAACGGGTTCACCGGGAGCAGAGGTTGGGCCGGGAGCAAAGGTCAGACCCGCAGAAAAGGTTAGGCTGGAAGAAAAGGTCAGGTCGGGAGCACAGGGCAGGCCGGGAGCAGAGGTTTAGCCGGGAGGAAAGATTAGGCCGGGAGCAAAGGTCGGGCCGGGAGCAGAGGTTTAGCCGGGAGCAGAGGGTTGGCCGGGAGCAAAGGTGAGGCCGGGAGCAGAGGCCAGACGCGTAGAAAAGGTCAGGGCGGGAGGAAAGGTCAGGCCCGCAGAAGAGGATTAGCTGAGAGAAAAGGTCAGGCCGAGAGCAGAAGTTTGTCCGGGAGAAAAGTTGGGGCCGGGAGCAAAGGTCAGTCCCGCAGAAAAGGTGAAGCCGGAAGAAAAGGGTCAGGTCGGGAGCACAGGTCAGGCCAGGAACGGAGGTTTAGCCGGGAGAAGAGATTAGGCGGGGAGCAAAGGTCGGGCCGGGAGCAGAGGTTGGGCCGGGAGCAGAGGTTTGGCCGGGAGAAATGGTGGGGCGGGGAGAAAAGGTCGCGCCGGGAGCAAAGGGCGGGCAGGGAACAGAGGTTTAGCTGGGAGCAGAGGTCTGGTCGGGAGAAAAGATCAGGCCGGGAGCAAAGGTCGGGCAGGGAGCACAGGTTTAGCCGGGAGCAGAGGTTTGGACGGGAGGAAAGATCAGGCTGGGAACAAAGGGCAGACCCGCAGAAGAGGTTTAGCTGAGAGAAAAGGTCAGGCCGGGAGCAGAGGTTTGGCCGGGAGCAAAGGTGGGGGCGGGAGCAGAGGCCAGACCGCAGAAAAGGTTAATCCGGAAGAAAAAGGTAAGGCCCGCAGAAGAGGTTTAGCTGAGAGAAAAGGTCAGGCCGAGAGCAGAGGTTTTGCGGGGAGAAAAGGTGGGGCCGGGAGCAAAGTTCAGGCCCACAGAAAAGGTTAATCCGAAAGAAAAAGGTCACGTCGGGAGCACAGGTCAGGCCGGGAACAGAGGTTTAGCCGGGAGAAAAGATTAGGCGGGAAGCAAAGGTCGGGCCGGGAGCAGCGGTTTGGCCGGGAGCAGAGGTTTGGGCGGGAGAAAAGGTCGCGCCGGGAGCAAAGGGCAGGCCGGGAGAAGAGGTTTGGCCGGGAGAAAAGATCAGGCCGGGAGAAAAGATCAGGACAGGAGCAAAGATCGGGCCGGGAGCACAGGTTCAGCCAGGAGCAGAGGTTTGGCCGGGAGAAAAGATCAGGCCTGGAGCAAAGGGCAGACCCGCAGTAAAGGTTAGGCCGGAAAAAAAAGGTCAGGTCGGGAGCAGAGGTTTGGGCGGGAGAAAAGTTGGGGCCGGGAGAAAAGGTCGCGCCGGGAGCAAAGGGCGGGCCGGGAGCCGAGGTTAAGCCAGGAGCAAAGGTCAGACGCGCCGAAAAGGTCCGGCCGGGATCTTAGGACCGAAAGGGAGAAAAGGTGGGGCGAGCTGGGGACCGACCCAGGGGAGGAGAGGGAGCCCGGGGAGGGCAGGGGCCAAGACGAGCCTGCGGGGTGGGGGGCAAGGGGAGGCCAGCAGCAGAAACGGGGTGGCGGCGGCCAATGCGGAGGGGGAGTGGCGGAGCCGAGGGTGGTGGGCGCTCCGGGAACACCGGAGGCCGGGGACCAAGCAGAGGCCAAGCAGACGGCGGGGCCGGAGGCCAAGGCCAGGCGACAGGAGGACAAGGGAGGTGGCGAGAGGGGAAAGGGGGGCGCGAGCGGCCAAAGGGCAAGGCCGGGACCAAGGGGGGGCCTCGGGCCAGAAGGGCGGGCTCGCAGAGCCAGGCCAGGCCAGGCCAGGGGAGGTGGAAAGAGCCGGGACAAGGGCAAGAGGGGAGGGCTCAAGACGGGTAAAAGTGGGGGAACACCGGGCCGTCCCGTGGGTCAGGCCTGCCCCCCCCCGACTCACGTGCACGTGCTCTCCAGCTTCTCCCACTAAGGTCGGTGTGGCCCCGCCGAGGGGCAGGCAGCAGCCTCCAACGACGGACCTGGGCGGGCAGGGGCGGCACTGACAGCAGGCCCCACCGTGGTTTGGGCTTGGGAGGGCAAGAGAAACATACGCCAGAGAGAGACAGCCAGCCAACCACCCAGCGAGCCAGCTCCCACCTCCGGCCGAGCTGCGGGGCCCCTGCCCGCCCGCCCGCCCTCTCTGGCGGCCGCGTTTCCGTGGACTAGGCCCCGCGACGTCCGTGGCCATCAGCCGCCCCCGCCCCACCCGGACCAACCACCCCCTCAGTCCGGAAAGGGGGCCAGCTGGGCAGGGAAGCGGCAGGGTCTCCGCGGGGGCCCGGGCCGGCCTGGGGCGGGGAGGGTGGTGGGGGTTGCGTTGCTGCTCCTGTCCCCTGCTGAGCGGACCTGACGGGCCGGCTGCAAGGAGCCCGGACCCCCGGGGTCCCGGGAGGGGCCTGCGTCTCATCCCGCGGCTTCCCCAGCCAACACTCACCCAGGAAGACAGACACACACCCCCGCCGCCCTCCCCGCCCCCTGGGGTGACTGGGCAGCAGCCACTCAGGGAGAGGGCCGAGGCGGCGGGGGGCCGGATCCCAGGAGAACACCGACCAGCCTCCAAGCCCGGGAGCGGCACCTGGCACCCGACGGGGAGCAGAAAGGGGCCCCACAATGGGGCGGCGCCCAGTCCGCCACAGCGCACAGGTGGCGGGGGGGGAGCCTGGGCCCATGGGGAGGTGAGGGCCACCAGAGAGGCCCATGGCAACGGTCAGGCTCGGGCGGACCCGGGAGACCGAGGGAGACGGGTCGGCCGGGAGGAGAAGGCGAGACGGGAAGAAGAAAAAAAGCGGGGGGCGAGGGCAGGGGGGCAGGGGGGCTGGGGGGAAAGTGGGTCTCGGGGACAGAGTAGGGCCGGGCGCCAAAATGACGGGAGGGGGAAGGGGGAGGCTGGGAGGAGGAAGGGGGCCGATGGCAAAAGGTGGGGCCGGGAAGCGAGCTGACGGGCCGCGAAATGGGGGACCTAGGATAAAGGGGGAGGCCCGGAGAAAAGGGACCGCGGCGCAAAAGGGCCGAGCCCGGGAATAGGGGTCGGCGAGAGGAAAAGGTCCGACGACGGGTAAGGGGGATGGGGGGGCGAGGGGACAGGGCCGGGAAAGGGGAGGCCCACAGCCGAGGGGAGGCCCGGACACAAAACGGAGCAGCCGAGGAGCAAAGGGTTCACCGGGTGCAGAGGTTGGGCCGGGAGCAAAGTTCAGACCTGCAGAAAAGTTTAGGCCGGAAGAAAAGGTCAGACCCGCAGAAAAGGTTAGGCCGGGAGAAAAAGTCAGGTCTGGAGCAGAGGGCAGGCCAGGAGCAGAGGTTTAGCCAGCAGAAAAGATTAGGCTGGGAGCACAGGTCAGACCTGCAGAAGAGGTTAGGCGGGAAGAAAAAGGTCTGGCCGGGAGCAGAGGTTTAGCAGGGAGAAAAGATTAGGCCGGGAGCAAAGGTGGGGCAGGGAGCAGAGGCCAGACCCACAGAAAAGGTCAGGCCGGAAGAAAAAGGTCAGGTCGGGAGCACAGGTCAGGCCAGGAGCAGAGGTTTAGCCAGCAGAAAAGATCAGGACGGCAGCAAAGGTCGGGCCGGGAGCAGAGGTTTAGCCAGGAGCAGCGGTTTGGCCAGGAGAAAAGATCAGGCCAGGAGCAAAGGGCAGACCCGCAGAAAAGGTGGGGCCGGAAGCAAAATTCAGACCCGCAGATAAGCTTTAGCTGAGATAAAAGGTCAGGCCGGGAGCAGAGGTTTGGGCGGGAGAAAAGGTGGCACCGGGAGAAAAGGTCGCGCCAGGAGCAAAGGACGGGCCGGGAGCCGAGGTTAAGCCAGGAGCAAAGGTCAGATGCGCCGAAAAGGTCCGGCTGGGAGCTCAGGACCGACTGGGAGAAAAGGTGAGGCGAGCTGGGGACTAACCCAGGGGAGGAGAGGTAGCCCGGGGAGGGCAGGGGCCAAGACTAGCCGGATGGGGGGCAATGGGAGGCCAGCAGCAGAAACGGGGTGGCGGCGGCCAAGGCCGAGGGGGAGGGCCGGAGCCGAGGGCAGCAGGCACACTGGGAACACCGGAGGCCGGGGACCAAGCCGAGGCCAGGCAGACGGCAGGGCCGGAAGTCAAGGCCAGGCGACGGGAGGATAAGCGGGGTGGCGAGAGGGGAAAGGGGGGCACGCGGGGCCAAAGGGCAAGGCCGGGACCTAAAGGGGGCCTCAGGCCAGAAGGGAGGGCGCGCAGAGCCAGGCCAGGCCAGGCCAGGGGAGGGGGAGAGAGCCGGGGCCAGGGCAAGAGGGGAGGGCCCAAGATGGGGAAAAGCAGGGGAACACCAGAACGTCCTGTGGGGGGCCGGTGGGACCGGAGAGTCCAAAGCCACAAGAAGAAAAGAGGAAGAAGAAGACAAAGAAGAATCCTACTCCGCTTGCTCTGCCTCCTCCTCCTACGCATCCTGCTAGTTGGGGCAAGGGAGGAGGAGGTGGGCGGGGCGGCTGGTCCGGCGGGGCCAGGCTGTCCAGCCCCTTGGGGCGGGATCCTGCCCCGGCGGTGACGACAGTGATGGCGACTCGGAGGGTCCAGTGCCGCCCACCCCCCGCCCCCGACTCACATGCAGGTGCTCTCCAGCTTCTCCCACTAATCTCGGTGTGGCCCCGGTGAGGGGCGGGCAGCAGCCTCCAGCGTTGGGCCCGGACGGGCCGGGGCGGCTCCGCCGGCAGGCCCCACCGTGGTTCGGGCCTGGGAGGGCAAGAGAAACAAAGGCCAGAGAAAGCCAGCCAGCCAGGCAGTCAGGGAGCTAGCTCCCACCTCCGGCCGAGCTGCGGGGCCCCTGCCCGCCCACCCTCCCTCCTTCTCTGGTAGCCACGGTTCCCTGGCCTAGGCCCCACGACGTCCGTGACCATCAGCCGTCCCTGCCCCAACCAGACCCGCCCCCCCGTCAGACCGAAAAGGGGGCCAGCTGGGCGGGGGCGCAGCAGGGTCTCCTCGGGGGCCCGGGCCGGCCTGGGGCGGAGAAGGCGGCGGGGTTTCCGGTGCTGCGCCTGTTCCCAGCCGAGCGGACCGGACGGGCCGCCTGCAAGGAGCCCGGACACCCGGGGTCCCGGGAGGGGCCTGCGTCTCATCCCACGGCTTCCCCCGCCACCACTCACCCAGGAAGACACACCCCCCCGCCGCCCCCCCGCACCCTGGGGTGGCAGCGCAGCGGCCACTCAGGGAGAGGGCCGAGGCGGCAGGGGGTCGGAACCCAGGAGAACACCAACGAGCCTCTAAGCTGGGGAGCGGCACCGGGCACCCGACGGGGGGCCGACAGGGGCCCCACAATGGGGCGGCGCCCAGTCCGCCACAGTGCACAGGTGGCGGTGGGGTGGGGCCTGGGCCCATGGGGAGGCGAGGGCCACCAGAGAGGCCCGTGGCAACGGTCAGGGCCGGGCGGACCAGGGAGACAGAGGGAGATGGGTCGGCTGGGAAGAGAAGGCGAGACGGGGAGAAGAAAAAAAGCGGGGGGCGAGGGGAGACGTGCAGGGGCGCTGGGGGGAACGTGGGGCTCGGGGACAGAGTTGGGTCGGGCGCCAAAAGGATGGGAGGGGGAAGGGGGAGGCCGGGAGGAGAAAGGGGGCCGAAGGCAAAAGGTGGGGCCGGGAAACTAGCTGACGGGCCGTGAAATGGGGGACCTAGGACATAGGGGGAGGCCCGGAGAAAAAGGACCGTGGCGAAAAAAGGCCGGGCCCAGGAACAGGGGTCGGCGAGAGGAAAAGGTCCGACGAGGGGTAAGGGGGATGGGGGGGGCGAGGCGACGAGGGGCCGGGGCCAGGAAAGGGGAGGCCCACAGCCGAGGGAAGGCCCGGACACAAAACGGAGCAGCCGAGGAGCAAACGGTTCACCGGGATTAGAGGTTGGGCCAGGAGCAAAGGTCAGACCCGCAGAAAAGGTTAGGCCACAAGAAAAGGTCAGGTCGGGAGCACAAGGCAGGCCGGGAGCAGAGGTTTAGCCGGGAGGAAAGATTAGGCCGGGAGCAAAGGTCGGGCCAGGGGCAGAGGTTTAGCCGGGAGCAGAGGTTTGGCCGGGAGCAAAGGTGGGGCCGAGAGCAAAGGTCAGGCCCGCAGAAAATGTTAATCCGGAAGAACAAGGTCAGGTCGGGAGCACAGGTCAGGCCGGGAACAGAGGTTTAGCCGGGAGAAAACATTAGGCGGGGAGCAAAGGTCGGGCCGGGAGCAGAGGTTTGGCCGGGAGCAGAAGTTTCGCTGGGAGAAAAGGTGGGGCGGGGAGAAAAGGTCGCGCCGGGAGCAAAGGGTGGGCCAGAAACAGAGGTTTAGCCAGGAGCAGAGGTTTGGCCGGGAGAAAAGATCAGGTCGGGAGCAAAGGTCGGGCCGGGAGCACAGGTTTAGCCAGGAGGAAATGTTTGGACGGGAGGAAAGATCAGGCTGGGAGCAAAGGGCAGACCCGCAAAAGAGGTTTAGCTGAGAGAAAAGGTCAGGCCGGGAGCAGAGGTTTGGCCAGGAGAAAAGGTGGGGCTGGGGGCAAAGGTCAGGCCCGCCGAAAAGGTTAATCCGGAAGAAAAAGGTTAGGTCGGGAGTACAGGTTAGGCCGGGAACAGAGGCTAAGCCGAGAGAAAAGATTATGCAGGAAGCAAAGGTCGGGCCGGGAGCAGAGGTGGGGCCGGGAGTAAAGGTGGGGCGGGGAGAAAAGGTCATGCCGGGAGCCAAGGGCGGGCCGGGAACAGAGGTTTAGCCGGGAGCAGAGGTTTGGCCGGGAGAAAAGATCAGGCCAGGAGTATAGGTCGGGCCGGGAGCACAGGTTTAGCCGGGAGCAGAGGTTTGGATGGGAGGAAAGATCAGGTCGGGAGCAAAGAGCAGACCCGCAGAAGTGGTTTAGCTGAGAGAAAAGGTCAGGCCGGGAGCAGAGGTTTGGCCGGGAGCAAAGGTGGGGCCGGGAGCAGAGACCAGACCCACAGAAAAGGTCAGGCCTGGAGCAAAGGTCAGGCCCGCAGAAGAGGTTTAGCTGAGAGAAAAGGTCAGGCCGGGAGCGGAGGTTTGGCCGGGAGAAAAGGTGGGGGCGGGAGCAAAGGTCAGGCCTGCATAAAAGGTTAATCCAGAAGAAAAAGGTCAGGTCGGGAGCACAGGTCAGGCCGGGAACAGAGGTTTAGCCAGGAGAAATGATTAGGCGGGGAGCAAAGGTCGGGCCGGGAGCAAAGGTCGGGCCGGGAGCAAAGGGCAGACCCGCAGAAAAGGTGGGGCCGGAAGCAAAGGTCAGACCAGCAGAAAAGCTTTAGCTGAGATAAAAGGTCAGGCAGGGAGCAGAGGTTTGGCCGGGAGCCGAGGTTTGGCCGGGAGAAAAGATCAGGCCGGGAGCAAAGGTCGGGCTGGGAGCACAGGTTTAGCGGGGAGCAGAGGTTTGGATGGGAGGAAAGATCAGGCCAGGAGCAAAGGGCAGACTCGCAGAAGAGATTTAGCTGAGAGAAATGGTCAGTCCAGGAGCAGAGGTTTGGCCACGAGCAAAGGTGGGGCCGGGAGCTGAGGCCAGACCCGCCGAAAAGGTCAGGCCAGGAGCAAAGGTCAGGCCCGCAGAAGAGGTTTAGCTGAGAGAAAAGGTCAGGCCGGGAGCCGAGGTTTGGCCGGGAGAAAAGATAATAATAATAATAATAATGTTGGTATTTGTTAAGCGCTTACTATGTGCAGAGCACTGTTCTAAGCGCTGGGGTAAACACAGGGGAACCAGGTTGTCCCACGTGGGGCTCACAGTCTTAATCCCCATTTTACAGATGAGGGAACTGAGGCACAGAGAAGTTAAGTGACTTGCCCACAGTCACACAGCTGACAAGTGGCAGAGCTTCGGGAGCAAAGGTCGGGCCGGGAGCACAGGTTTAGCCGGGAGCAGAGGTTTGGACGGGAGGAAATATTAGTCCAGGAGCAAAGGGCAGACCCACAGAAGAGGTTTAGCTGAGAGAAAAGTTTAGGCCGGGAGCAGCGTTTTGGCCGGGAGTAGAGGTTTGGCCGGGAGCAGTTGTTTGGCCGGGAGAACAGATCAGGCCGGGAGCAAAGGTCGGGCCGGGTGCACAGCTTTAGCCGGGAGCAGGGGTTTGGACGGAGGAAAGATCAGGACGGGAGCAAAGGGCAGACCCGCAGAAGAGGTATAGCTGAGAGAAAAGGTCAGGACGGGAGCAGAGGTTTGGCCGGGAGCAAAGGTGGGGCCGGGAGCAGGGGCCAGACCCGCAGAAAAGGTCAGGCCGGGAGCAAAGGTCAGGCCCGCAGAAGAGGTTTAGCTGAGATTAAAGGCCAGGCCGGGAGCGGAGGTTTGGCCGGGAGAAAAGGTGGGGCGGGAGCAAAAGTGAGGCCCGCAGAAAAGGTTAATCCGGAAGAAAAAGGTCAGGTCGGGAGCACAGGTCAGGCCGGTAACAGAGGTTTAGCTGGGAGGAAAGATTAGGCCGGGAGCAAAGGTCGGGCCGGGAACAGAGGTTTCGCCGGGAGCAGAGGTTTGGCCGGGAGAAAAGATCAGGCCGGGAGCAAAGGTCGGGCCGGGAGCACAGGTTTAGCCGGGAGCAGAGGGTTGGACGGGAGGAAAGATCAGGCCGGGAGCAAAGGGCAGACCCGCAGGAGAGGTTTAGCAGAGAGAAAAGGTCAGGCCGGGAGCAGAGGTTTGGGCGGGAGAAAAGGTGGGGCAGGGAGAAAAGGTTGCGCCGTGAGCAAAGGGCGGGCCGGGAGCCGAGGTTAAGCCAGGAGCAAAGGTCAGGCGCGCTGAAAAGGTCGGGTCGGGAGCTCAGGACTGATGGGGAGAAAAGGTGGGGCGAGCTGGGGACCGACCCAGGGGAAGAGAGGGAGCCCGGGGAGGGCAGGGGCCAAGACGAGCCGGGGGTGGGGGCAAGGGGAGGCCAGCAGCAGAAGCGGGGTGGCGGCGCCCAGGGCCAAGGGGGCGGGCTGCAGCTGAGGGCGGCGGGCGCTCCAGGACACCGGATGCCGGGGACCAAGCGGAGGCCAGGAAGACAGCGGGGCCGGAGGCCTAGGCCAGTTGACGGGAGGACAAGGGGAGTGGTGGCGAGAGAGGAAAGGGGGGCGCGAGCGGCCAAAGCGTAAGGACGGAACCAAGGGGGGGCCTCGGGCCAGAAGTGAGGGCGCGCAGAGCCAGGCCAGGCCAGGCCAGACCAGTGGAGTGGGAGAGAGCCGGGGCGAGGGCAAGAGGGGAGAGCCCAAGACGGGGAAAAGCGGGGGAACACCGGGCCGTCCCGTGGGGTGCCGCCACAAGAGGAAGAAGAAGAAGAAGAAGAAAAAGAAGAATCCTCCTCCTCTGGCTCCGCCTCCTCCTCCTACGCATCCTGCTGGTCGGGGCAAGAGAGGAGGAGATGGTGGGGGCCGGCTGGTCCGGCAGGGCCAGACTGTCTAGCCGCTCGGGGCAGGATCCTGCCCCGGCGGCGACGACGGTGAGGGCGACTCGGAGGGTCCGGCGCCGCCCCCCCACCGACCGACTCACGTGCAGGTGCTCTCCATCTTCTCCCACTAAGGTCGGTGTGGCCCTGCCGAGGGGCGGGCAGCAGCCTCCAACGTCGGGCCCGGGCGGGTTTGGCCGGGAGCAGAGGTTTGGCCGGGAGAAAATATCAGGCCGGGAGCAAAGGTCGGGCCGGGAGCACAGGTTTAGCCGGAAGCAGAGGTTTGGACGGGAGGAAAGATCAGGCCGGGGGCAAAGGGCAGACCTGCAGATGAGGTTTAGCTGAGAGAAAAGGTCAGGCCGGGAGCAGAGGTTTGGCCAGAAGCAGAGGTTTGGACGGGAGGAAAGATCAGGCCGGGAGCAAAGGGCAGACCCGCAGAAGAGGTTTAGCTGAGAGAAAAGGTCAGGCCAGGAGCAGAGGTTTGGCCGGGAGCAGAGGTTTGGCCGGGAGCAGAGGTTTGGCCGGTAGCAGAGGTTTGGACGGGAGGAAAGATCGCCGGGAGCAAAGGGCAGACCTGCAGATGAGGTTTAGCTGAGAGAAAAGGTCAGGCCGGGAGCGGAGGATTGGCCGGGAGAAAAGGTGGGGCCGTGAGCAAAGGTCAGGCTGGCAGAAAAGGTTAATCCGGAAGAAAACGTCAGGTCGGGAGCACAGGTCAGGCCGAGAACAGAGATTTAGCTGGGAGAAAATATTAGGCGGGGAGCAAAGGTCGGGCCGGGAGCAGGGGACCCGGGGCTGGGGCTGCTCTGGCCCCGGCCATTCGGAGACAACTCGCTTCCTGCATAGAGCCCGGACCCCTATTCTCATTCATTCATTCATTCAATAGCATTTCATGAGCGCTTACTATGTGCAGAGCACTGTACTAAGCGCTTGAGATGAACAGGTCGGCAACAGATAGAGACCGTCCCTGCCGTTTGACGGGCTTACGGTCTTATCAGGAGAGATGGACAGACAAGAACAATGGTAATAAATAGAGTCGAGGGGAAGAACATCTCGTAAAAACAATGGCAACTAAATAGAATCAAGGTGATGTACAATTCATTAACAAAATAAATAGGGTAATGGAAATATATACAGTTGAGCGGACGAGTACAGTGCTGTGGGGAGGGGAAGGGAGACGTGGAGGAGCAGAGGAAAAGGGGGAAAACAGGGTTTAGCTGCGGAGAGGTGAAGGGGGGGTGGTAGAGGGAGTAGAGGGAGAAGGGAGCTCAGTCTGGGAAGGCCTCTTGGAGAAGGTGAGTTTTAAGTAGGGTTTTGAAGAGGGGAAGAGAATCAGTTTGGCGGAGGTGAGGAGGGAGGGCGTTCCAGGACCGCGGGAGGACGTGGCCCAGGGGTCGACGGCGGGATAGGCGAGACCGAGGGAAAGTGAGGAGGTGGGCGGCAGAGGAGAGGAGCGTGCGGGGTGTGTGGTTGAAAGAGAGAAGGGAGGAGAGGTGGGAAGGGGCAAGGTGATGGAGAGCCTTGAAGCCTAGAGTGAGGAGTTTTTGTTTGGAGCGGAGGTTGATAGGCAACCACTGGAGTTGTTTAAGAAGGGGAGTGACATGCCCAGATAGTTTCTGCAGGAAGATGAGCCGGGCAACGGAGTGAAGAATAGACTGGAGCGGGGCGAGAGAGGAGGAAGGGAGGTCAGAGAGAAGGCTGACACAGTAGTCTAGCCGGGATATAACGAGAGCCCGTAGCAGTAAGGTAGCCGTTTGGGTGGAGAGGAAAGGGCGGATTGTAGAGGTAAAACCGGCAGGTCTCGGTAACGGCTAGGATGTGTGGGGTGAACGAGAGAGAGGAGTCAAGGATGACACCAAGATTGCGGGCCTGAGAGATGGGAAGGATGGTCGTGCCATCCACGGTGATAGAGAAGTCTGGGAGAGGCCTCAGCCTCATCACTCTTCTTCCCCCCAGGATTCACACACACACACACACACACACACACACACACACACAGCCCGTCCTCTTTGGGGTAGCAGTGCGGTCCATTCAGTCAGAGGGAAAGTCTGGGAGTGGACTGTGCCCACAGGACAAGAGAGAGGATCCTCCAAGCTGAGTAGAAGCCCTGAGCAACCCTTTTTGGCTTAAATTGGCACAAATATGGGTCGGGACCCGGGCAGCAAGGCAAAGTGGGGCGGGGGGGGGGGCGGTTTCCAGAAGGGAACGTAAGGCTTTGGGGCCAACCCTGCAAGGGAAGGTTGGGGAGGCCCAAATGGGAAGGAAAGGATTTGGCGGAAACCGGCAAGGCACCCCGGCTCCGCCACTTCTCAGCTAGGCGACTGGCTGCAAGTCACTTAACGTCTCTGGGCCTCAGGTAACTCCTCTGGAAAATGGGGAGGAAGACGGCGAGCCCCACGTTGCACAGTCCGATGACCCTGGATCTAGCTCAGCGCCAAGGACAGGGATCTGCAAATGGCCACTGCTCAATAAATACCACTGAAGGAATGAAAGTGCAGGCCAGGGACAAGGTTAGCCTAGGGGAAAATGTTAGGCTAGCGGAGCCGGGGACAGGAGGGGTAAAGGCTCGTCTGCGGCACAGGTTTAGGGCACGGGAAAAGGTTTGGCCAGAAGAAAAGTTTAGGCCAGGAGAAAAGGTTACGCCGGACTGCAAAGTTTAGGCCTTGCTGGAAAGGTTAGGCCGGGCTTGGAAGGTTAGGCCGGGCTGGAAAGGGTAGGCCCGACTGGAAAGGGTAGGCCCGGCTGGAAACGTTCCGCCAGGCTGGAAACATTAGGCCAGGCTGGAAAGGTTAGGCCGGGCTGGAAAGTGCAGGCCGGGCTGGAAAGTTTAGGTCGGGCTGGAAAGGATAGGTGGGGCTTGAAATGTTGCGCCGGGCTGGAAAGGTTAGGCCGGGCTGGGAAGGTTAGGCCGGGAGGAAAGGTTAGGCCAGGGAAACAATTTGACTAGGGAAAAAGGTTAGGCCAGGAGAAAAGATTTGGCTAGGAGAAAAGGTCAGGCCAGAAGAAAAGATTTGACTAGGGGAAAAGGTCAGACGAGGAGAAAAGGTTTGGCTAGGAGAAAAGGTCAGTCCAGAATAAAAGGTTTGGCTAGAGGAAAAGGTCAGTCCAGAATAAAAAGTTTGGCTAGGGGAAAAGGTCAGACGAGGAGAAAACGTTTGGCCAGGGAAAAAGTTTGGCTACGAGAAAAGGTCAGGCGAGAAGAAAAGTTTTGGCTAGGGGAAAAGGTTTGGCTAAGCGAAAACGTTTGGCTAGGATAAAAGGTCAGGCCAGAAGAAAAGGTTTGGCATGGAGAAAAGGTCAGACAAGGAGAAAAGGTTGGTCTAGGAGAAAAGGATAGGGCAGAAGAAAAGGTTTAGCTAGGAGAAAAGGTCAGGCCAGAAGAAAAGGTTTGGGTAGGAGAAAGGGTCAGGCAAAAAGAAAAGGTTTGGCTAGGAGGAAAGGTTAGGCCATGATTAAAGGTCAGGCCAGGAAAAAGATTAGGCCAGGGAAAAAGGTTTGACCAGGAGAAAAGGTTAGGCCAGCAGAAAAGGTTGAGCTAGGGAAAAGGTTTGCCAAGGGGAAAAGTTTAGGCCAGGAGGATTGGTTTCGCTAGGGGAAAAGGTAAAGCCAAGGACAAAGGTTAGGGATCATTAGGGGAAAACTAAGGTGACCCGTGTCTCCTCTCTTGAAGCCTCATGAGAAGTATCCTCCTCCTCCTCCTGCTGAACTGGGGGAAGAGAGGAGGAGGTCTTTTCCTCCAGCAAGTGGCTGCCCAGCGGCTCGGTCCGGGAGCCTACCCTGGCGAGGACGAGGGCTACTCCGGTGGTCCTCACACCCTGCTGCCCACCCTCCACCTCCCCTACATGACTCACATGCAATTCCTCATTCAACCTACGTCTGTCAAACACGGGGTTGCCCCCCGAGATGACCAGGGACCCCCTGGCACGCTCCACCGGGTGTCTGGCCTGGGAGAGCAAGAGAAAGGCAAGAGTTAGCTCCCCAGCAACACTCCCTAGGTTTGCCCTGTCGGCTCCACCCGGCACTTCGTCGTCGTCCCCCAAACCCCCGCCCACAGTCGGCGCGGAAGGAGTCCCATCCCACTCCCTAGGGACAAACCCCGCTAGGCTGATCCTGGGCCGGCCGGGGGGGTCTGCCCTGGGGCCAGCACCTTCCTCGGAAGGGGGACCCGGGACTGGGGCTGCTCCTTCCCCAGCCAAACTGAGACAACTCGATTCCTGCATAGAGCCCGGGAGCCCATTCTCCCCTGAGTGGCCTCAGCCTCATTGCTCTTCTTCCCCCCAGGATTCACACAGACACAGACACACACACACACACACACACACACACACAAAGCCCCTCCTCTTTGGGGTAGCGGTGCGGTCCATTCAGTCAGAGGGAAAGTCTGGGAGTGGACTGTGCAAACAGGACAAGAGAGAGGATCCTCCAAGCTGAGGAGAAGGCCTGAGCAACCCTTTATTGCTTAAACTGGCACAAATATGGGTCGGGACCAGGCCTGCAAGGCAAAGTGGGGCAGGGGTGGGGGGGCAGTCCCAGAAGGGAACGTAAGCCTTTGGGGCCAAACCTGCAAGGCTAAGGCTGGGGAGGCCCAAATGTGAAGGAAAGGATTTGGGGGAAACGCACAAGGCACCCCGGCTCCGCCACTTCTCAGCTAGGTGACTGGCCGCAAGTCACTTAACGTCCTTGAGCCTCAGGTAACTCCTCTGGAAAATGGGGAGTGAGACGGTGAGCCCCACGTGGCACAGTCCAATGACCCTGGATCTAGCTCAGCGCTTAGAACAGGGCTCTGCACATGGCCACAGCTCAATGAATACCACTTAAGGACTGAAAGTGCAGGCCAGGGACAAGGTTAGCCTAGGGGAAAATGATAGGCTAGGGGACCCGGCGACAGGAGGGGTAAAGGCTCGTCTGCGGCAAAGATTTAGGGAGTGGGAAAATGTTTGTCTAGAAGAAAAGGTTAGGCGGGGAGAAAAGATTACGCCGGGCTGCAAAGGTTACGCCGGGTTAGAAAGGTTAGGCAGGGCTGGAAAGTTTAAGACGGGCTGGAAAGGTTAGGCCGGGCTGGTAAGGTTACCCAAGGCTGGAAAGGTTAGGCAGGGCTGGAAAGTTTAGGCCGGGCGGGAAAGATTAGGTTGGCCTTGAAAGGTTAGGCCAGGCTGGAAAGTTGAGGCCGGGCTGGAAAGGGTAGGCCAGGCAGGAAAGGTTAGGCCGGGCTGGAAAGGTTAGGCCGGGCTGGAAAGGTTAGGCCGGGCTGGAAAGATTAGGTTGGCCTTGAAGGGTTAGGCCGGGCTGGAAAGATTAGGCCGGGCTGGAAAGGTTAGGCTGGACTGGAAAGGGTGGGCCGGGCTGCAAAGGGTGGACCGGGCTGGAAAGGTTAGGCCGGGCTGGAAAGGTTAGGCCGGTCTGGAAAGGTTAGCCCGGGAAGAAAGGTTAGGCCAGGGAAACAGTTTGGCTGGGGAAAAAGGTTAGGTCAGGAGAAAAGGTTTGGCTAGGAGAAAATATCAGTCCATAAGAAAAGGTTTGGTTAGGAGAAAAGGTTTGGCCAGGGAAAAAGTTTGGCTACGAGAAAAGGTCAGACCAGAAGAAAGGTTTTGGCTAGCGGAAAAGGTTTGGCTAGGCGAAAAAGTTTGACTAGAAGAAAAGGTCAGGCAAGAAGAAAATGTTTGGCTTAGAGAATAGGTCAGGCCAGAAGAAAGGTTTTGGCTAGGAGAAAAGGATAGGCCAGAAGAAAAGGTTTAGCTAGGATAAAAGGTCAGGCCAGAAGAAAACGTTTGGCTAGGAGAAAATGTCAGGCCAGATGAAAAGGTTTGGCTAGGAGAAAAGGTCAGGCAAGAAGAAAAGGTTTGGCTAGGAGGAAAGGTTAGGCCATGAGAAAAGGTCAGGTCAATTGAAAAGATTAGGGCAGGGAAAAAGGTTTGTCCAAGAGAAATAGTTAGTCCAGCAGAAAAGGTTGAGCTAGGGAATAGGTTTTCCAAGGGGAAAGGTTTAGGCCAGGAGGAAAGGTTTGGCTTGGGGAAAAGATTAAGCCAAGGAAAAAGGTTAGGGATAATGAGGGGAAATCTAAGGTGACCCGTGTGTCCTCTCTTGAAGCCTCCTGAGAAGTGTCCTCCTCCTCCTCCTGCTGAACTGGGGGAAGAGAGGAGGAGGCCTTTTCCTCCAGCAACTGGCTGTCCAGCAGCTCGGTCCGGGAGCCTTCCCTGGCGACGACGAGGGCTTCTCCGGTGGTCCTCCCACCCTGCTGCCCGCCCGCCACCACCCCCACATGACTCACGTGCAGTTCCTCATTCGACCTGGCTCTGTCAAGCACGGGATGTCGCCCCGAGATGGCCAGGGAACCCCCGGCACGCTCCACCGGGTGTCTGGCCTGGGAGAGCAAGAGAAAGGCAAGAATAAGCTCCACAGCCACACTCCCTGGGTTTGCCCTTTTGGTTCCACCCGGCACTTCGTCGTCGTCCCCCCCACCCCCACACGCACTCGGCGCGGACGGAGTCCCATCCCAGTCCCTAGGGACAGACCCCGCGAGGCTGATCCTGGGCCGGCCGGGGGTTTCTGTCCTGGCGCCAGCGCCTTCCTCGGAAGGGGGACCCGGGGCTGGGGCTGCTCCTTCCCCGACCAATCGGAGACAACTCGATTCCTGCATAGAGCCCGGGCCCCTATTCTCCCCTGAGTGGCCTCAGCCTCATCGTTCTTCTTCCCCCCAGGATTCACAAACACACACACACACACACACACACACACACACAGACAAAGCCCCTCCACTTCGGGATAGCAGTGCGGTCCTTTCAGTCAGAGGGAACGACTGGTAGTGGACTGTGCAAACAGGACAAGAGAGAGGATCCTCCAATCTGAGGAGAAACCCTGAGCAACCCTTTTTTGCTTAAACTGGCACAAATATGGGTCGGGACCAGACCCGCAAGGCAAATTGGGGTGGGGGGCGTGGTCCCAGTAGGGAACATAAGGCTTTGGGGCCAAACCTGCAAGGCTAAGGCTGGGGAGGCCCATATGGGAAGGAAAGGATTTGGGGGAAACGGGCAAGGCACCCCGGCTCCGCCACTTCTCAGCTAGGTGACTGGCCGCAAGTCACGTAATGTCTCTGGGCCTCAGGTAACTCCTCTGGAAAAATGGGGAGTGAGACAGTGAGTCCCGCGTGGCACAGTCCAATGACGCTGGATCGAGCTCAGCGCTTAGAACATGGCTCTGCACATGGCCTCAGCTCAATAAATACCACTTAAGGAATGAAAGTGCAGGCCAGGGACAACTTAGCCTAGGGGAAAATGTTAGGCTACGGGAGCCGGGGACAGGAGGGGTAAAGGCTCGTCTGCGGCACAGGTTTAGGGCACGGGAAATGTTTTGTCCAGAAGAAAAGGTTAGGCCGGGAGAAAAGATAATGCCGGGCTGCAATGTTTATGCCGGGTTAGACAGGTTAGGCCGGGCTGGAAAGTTTAGGGCGGGCTGGAAAGGTTAGGCCGGGCTGGAAAGTTTAGGTCCAGCTAGAAAGGTTAAGCCGGGCTGGAAAGGTTAGGCCGGGCTCGAAAGTTTAAGCCGGGCTGGAAAGGTTAGGCCGGGCTCGAAAGGTTAGGCCGGCCTGGAAAGGTTAGGCCGGGTTGGAAAGGTTAGGCTGGGCCGGAAAGGTTAGGCTGGGCTTGAAATGTTAGGCCAGGCTGGATAGGTTAGGCCGGTGTGGAAAGGTTAGTCCGGGAGGAAAATTGAGGCCATGGAAACAGTTTGGCTAGGGAAAAAGAATAGGTCAGGAGAAAAGGTTTGGCTGGGAGAAAAGGTCAGGCCAGAAGAAAAGATTTGACTAGGGGAAAAGATCAGACGAGGAAAAAAGGTTTGGCTAGGAGAAAAGGTCAGTCCAGAAGAAAAGGTTTGGCTAGGGGAAAAGGTCAGACGAGGAGAAAAGGTTTGGCCAGGGAAAAGGTTTGGCTACGAGAAAAGGTCAGGCCAGAAGAAAGGTTTTGGCTAGGGGAAAAGGTTTGGCTAGGCAAAAACATTTGGCTAGGAGAAAAGGTCAGGCCAAAAGAAAAGGGGGGCTCACCGTCTCACTCCCCATTTTTCAGAGGAGTTACCTGACGCCCAGAGGAGAAAAGGTCAGACGGGGAGCAAAGGTTTTTTTTGGAGAAAAGAGTAGACCAGAGGAAAACATTTGGCTAAGAGAACAGGTCAGGCCAGAAGAAAAGGTTTGGCTAGGAGAAAAGGATAGGCCAGAAGAAAAGGTTTAGCTAGGAGAAAAGGTCAGGCCAGAAGAAAAGGTTTGGCTAGGAGAAAGGGTCAGGCAAAAAGAAAAGGTTTGGCTAGGAGGAAAGGTTAGGCCATGATTAAAGGTCAGGCCAGGAAAAAGATTAGGCCAGGGAAAAAGGTTTGTCCTGGAGAAAAAGTTAGGCCAGCAGAAAAGGTTGAGGTAGGGAAAAGGTTTGCCAAGGGGAAAAGTTTAGGCCAGGAGGAAAGGTTTCGCTAGGGGAAAAGGTAAAGCCAAGGAAAATGGTTAGAGATCATTAGGGGAAAACTAAGGTGACCCGTGTGTCCTCTCTTGAAGCCTCCTGAGAAGTAACCTCCTCCTCCTCCTGCTCAACTGGGGGAAGAGAGGAGGAGGCCTTTTCCTCCAGCAACTGGCTGTCCAGCAGCTTGGTCCGGGAGGCTTCGCTGGCGACGACAAGGGCAACTCCGGTGATCCTCCCACCCTGCTGCCCGCCTGCCACCTCCCCCACATGACTCACGTGCTGTTCCTCATTCGACCTGGCTCTGTCAAGCACGGGGTGGCCCCCGAGAAAGCCAGGGAACCCCTGGCACGTTCCACCGGGTGTCTGGCCTGGGACAGCAAGAAAAAGGCAAGAGTGAGCTCCCCAGCAACACTCCGGGGGTTTGCCCTGTCGGTTCCACCCGGCACTTCGTCGTCGTCCCCCCCCACCCCCGCCCGCACTCGGCGTGGAAGGAGTCCCTTCCCAGTCCCTAGGGACAGACCCCGCGAGGCTGATCCTGGGCGGGCCGGGGGGGTCTGCCCTGGGGCCAGCGCCTTCCTCGGAAGAAGGACCCGGGGCTGGGGCTGCTCCTTCCCCGGCCAATCGGAGACAACTCGATTCCTGCATAGAGCCTGGAATCTATTGGTGACCCTATTCTCCCCTGAGTGGCCTCAGCCTCATCACTCTTCTTCCCCCCAGGATTCACACAGACACACACACACACACACACACACACAAAGCCGCACCTCTTTGGGGTAGCAGTGTGGTCCATTCGGTCAGAGGGAAAGTCTGGGAGTGGACTGTGCCAACAGGACAATTGAGAGGATCCTCCAAGCTGAGGAGAAGCCCTGAGCAACCCTTTATTGCTTAAACTGGCACAAATATGGGTCAGGACCAGGCCCGCAAGGCAAATTGGGGTGGGCGGGGGGGCGGTCCCAGTAGGGAATGTAAGGCTTTGGGGCCAAACCTGCTAGGCTAAGGCTGGGGAGGCCCAAGTGGAAAGGAAAGGATTTGGGGGAAATGGGCAAGGCACCCCGGCTCCCCCACCTCTCAGCCAGGTGACTCACCACACGTCACTTAACGTCTCTGGGCGTCAGGTAACTCCTCTGAAAAATGGGGAGTGAGACGGTGAGCCCCACGTGGCACAGTCCAATGACCCTGGATCTAGCTCGGCGCTTAGATCAGGGGTCTGCACATGGCCACAGCTCAATAAATACCACTTAAGGAATGAAAGTGCAGGCCAGGGAAAGGTTAGCCTAGGGGAAAATGAAAGGCTAGGGGAGCCGGGGACAGGAGGGGTAAAGTCTCGTCTGCGGCACAGGTTTAGGGCATGGGAAAATGTTTGTCCAGAAGAAAAGGTTAGGAGGGGAGAAAAGATTACCCTGGGCTGCAAAGGTTACGGCGGGTTAGAAAGGTTAGGAACGGGCTGGAAAGTTTAAGACGGGCTGGAAAGGTTAGGCCGGGATGGAAAGGTTAGCCAAGGCTGGAAAGGTTAGGCCGAGCTGGAAAGGTTAGGTCGGGCTGGAAAGGTTAGGCCGGGCTGGAAAGCTTAGGGCGGGCTGGAAAGGTTAGGCCGGGCTGGAAAGTTTAGGTCCAGCTAGAAAGGTTAAGCCGGGCTGGAAAGGTTAGGCCACGCTGGAAAGGTTAGGCCGGCCTTGAAAGGTTAGGGCGGGCTGGAAAGGTTAGGCCGGGCTGGAAAGGTTAGGCCGGGCTGGAAAGGTTAGGCTGGGTTTGAAAGGTTAGGCCGGGCTGGAAAGGTTAGGCTGGGTTTGAAAGGTTAGGCCGGGCTGGAAAGGTGAGGTCGGTCTGGAAAGGTTAGGCCGGGAGGCAAGGTTAGGACAGGGAACAGTTTGGCTAGGGAAAAAGGTTACGTCAGGAGAAAAGGTTTCGCGAGGAGAAAAGGTCAGTCCAGAAGAAAAGATTTGACTAGGGGAAAAGGTCAGACGAGGAGAAAAGGTTTGGCTAGGAGAAAAGGATAGGCCAGAAGAAAAGGTTTAGCTAGGAGAAAAGGTCAGGCCAGAAGAAAAGGTTTGGCTGGGAGAAAACGTCAGGCCAGAAGAAAAGGTTTGGCTAGGAGAAAAGGTCAGGCAAGAAGAAAAGGTTTGGCTAGGAGGAAAAGTTAGGCCATGAGAAAAGGTCAGGCCAATTGAAAAGATTAGGGCATTGAAAAAAGGTTTGTCCTGGAGAAATAGTTAGGCCAGCAGAAAAGGTTGAGCTAGGGAAAAGGTTTGCCAAGGGGAAAAGTTTAGGCCAGGAAGAAAGGTTTGGCTAGGGGAAAAGGTTAAGCCAAGGAAAAAGGTTAGGGATGATTAGGGGAAAACTAAGGTGACCCGTGTGTCCTCTCTTGAAGCCTCCTGAGAAGTATCCTCCTCCTCCTCCTGCTGAACTGGCGGATGAGAGGAGGAGACCTTTTCCTCCAGCAACTGGCTGTCCAGCAGCTCGGTCCGGGAGCCTTCCCTGGCGACGACAAGGGCAGCTCCGGTGGTCCTCCCACCTTGCCACCCCCCTGCCAGCTCCCCCACATGACTCATGTACTGTTCATCATTTGACCGGGCTCTGTA